>NC_139252.1:14231301-14402614 GCF_977018435.1 Lepisma saccharinum
CTGATCGAAGCAGTTGGTGCGTGCTTGCTACAAGCAGGTGTCTTATCTTTGCTCAAGGAAATACGGAAATCTTCGTTACTTTTTTTTCACCAGACTAATGGTGAACATTTACAGGAACGTATTCTATTGGAATTAGATGTTTAAAAGATATTATAACAATATGTAAATCTCTTTTGTGACCTACACTGAACTTATGCTAAAGTTTCATTGACATGTGAAAGCGGAAATTTAGAGATCCTTCTTCCTTACGATTTCTAAACAACCGAAGAGTGTGGTGATCGTGAAACTACTTATTGTTCGCAACAATGAAATGTATTATACAAATGGTCGCTAATCAAAAACCCTAGGAAGTTATTTTTAAGACAATTCTACCACGTATCCAACGAAACCAATATTCAGATTGATTGAACAGCTGGACAAAATCCCGATTCTCCCCCGTTGGTGAATGAAGTCAGATCTCGCGCATGGTAATAAAACTTCCTAACGACTGAGCTATTGCTTTACATACAGTATAGTAGCCTATGTAATTAAGGCAATAATTATTTTAGCGTTTTGTTCAACGTTTTTAGGCGAATCATTTTCGGAGATATAACGCGTAGCTCTTGTCGGTTCTGTGACCTGGCTTGAGAAAGGCGATTTTCTGACGAACAACAGTCCCCATGACAAGTCACGTGACTTTCCTACATTTCCTGTGCCTGTTGGCTTTAGAATGAAAGACGAGTTGCTCTTGAGACAGATAGAATCAGCCGATCACCTAATGGTGCAATGTGTGTTGCCTACCCTTCCGGTATTATTTACAGCCATTAAAGTCTTATGGGGAAGAACTTTTTTCCTCCACTGTATATGGTTGGAACGAGTCGTTTCTGACCTGTTTTGGACAAGAGTTTTCTCCTTTTTGTTTTTGAAACTTGAACACAGTTCATAAAGCCAGCAAATGTTAAATGCAGTTAGTAAGTTAAGCTAAGCTAGGTTGGATTGGAATGAATTTAATGTGAGATCCCCGAATTTTGTGCAAGTTCTGGACAACGGTCTGTTATCTTCTTTCAAAGAATCAGGTCAGAAAACCGGTTTTGTAAGCCCTATATAACTCTTCGGTTTTCTCGATCTTTCATAATTTTGAACGCCCCGTAATGGTAGTGAAGCATTTTCAATAAGTTCAAGCTTTATGTATTTAAAGTGTAAAAGTACACCCTAACAGCTAAAAGGGGAAAGTTCTAACAGTCTCCCAAACAATAGTTTGCGTGTTTACTTAGAATTTACAAATTAGTATAGATTAGTAAAAATTACTAGTTCACATATTTTACAAGTACAACGCCAATAATTTATTTGTGGGTAAAATTGATTGATTTTCAGAGAAATCATAATTTGTCCTGATTAAGTTACGATTGATTGATTGGTTTGGTGTTATAAGTCCACTTTATGCACGGTAAGGCTAATCGGTACTGGATCTTCAGTTTAAAGTGGAGTCCAAACCCCCGAGTATCGAACCCGAGACCCCTTGATTACAAGGCAACGATGCTACCACTGCGCCATCGGGGAAGCCCGGCATGGGTATTCTTTGTATGTGATCCATCATAAGTTTCATCATATTATCACTCGTTCTCATCTTTGTGATAGACTAAAATGGCAGAAAAGCGTAGTAAATTAAACTAAATCGATAAACCATATAATTGTAACTAAGTTAATATATTTTATATGTAAATACAGAGGCAATAAATTCCACATCTTTTATATAAAGATGAAAAATAATATTTTATTTTATTTTTGTTGAGCAAACAATAAATATTTCAAAATTACTGTTGAACGGTGCAAAACCAATGAGGATTGTTGGAGATTATACAGCCCTATATCGAAATTATTCTAATTAAAATACGCTTGGAATAGATACATTCTGGTTCTTGGCAATAAATAATATTGTTCTCATGGTCTCAAGATTTCAATAATCACTAATTCATCCATTCTTGCAGGTGAGCATATGAATCAACAAAATGTAAAAATGTAATAGAAGAAAATTCCTTTCTATGCAAAAAAAAAAAAAAAAAAAAAAAAAATAGTAATTGTACACTTCTGTTCAGATTAAGTGGAACATATGTACTTCAACTGTTCGACCCTATAAAGAGTGACACTTTATGTAAACAGGAGTCTACAAAGACCTTTCAATTTAGTTACTAGTTAGGTGGAAAAATAACTGAATTCCAGGTACTAATTTCATGAAGTAAGTAGTTACAGTTAATGTTACTCGAAAATGTTACTGTTACTTCCAAAGACAGCTCCAGAACAAACCAGTAAAATTCGTGAAGAACTGTGAAACAGGAATTGGACATTGTGGTGAGGCAACGTGTGTAAAATTGTACTTAAGTATTTTCAAACGAACAAACAACCACTCTGCTGCTTGTTTACCTTTATTACCGGTTTTCAAATAAAGGCCTCCCTGATGATGCCGTGGTAACGCCGTCGCATTGTAATCAAGGGGTTCGATATATGGTGGAGGTGCATTACACAGTGGTTCGGATCTTCCTTTAAACTGTAGGTTTAGTCCTGATTAGCCTCTCTGTGCATAAAAAGAACTTAAAACATCAATTCAAGGTTCCCAAATAAATAATTTCCATTGTAACACTGTTAAGCCTTATTTCCATGTTAA
This sequence comes from Lepisma saccharinum, assembly GCF_977018435.1. Classification (NCBI taxonomy): domain Eukaryota; kingdom Metazoa; phylum Arthropoda; class Insecta; order Zygentoma; family Lepismatidae; genus Lepisma; species Lepisma saccharinum. The sequence goes on from NC_139252.1 coordinate 14,233,943, forward strand.
TAAAACAATAAAATGCTGACCAAGGCAAACTTTTATAGTATAAAAAATATACATAAAGACTTTGATAGAGGGTGGAAACGTTATATTTTTTATACTATAAAAGTTTGCCTTGGTCAGCATTTTTATGTTGTTTTTTAAAATTTCAATCTTCAGTTTTCTTCCAATATTGCGAAAAATATTTTTTTCAGATTTTAATATACTCGAAAATATTATAAACTAAAAGATAATTTCGTCTTATCTTCATATTTAGAAAATAGAACACTTTTTGTATCAATTGGAATTCTGCATGAAAAATACATTAATAAACTGAATCTTGCAGCCTTGTTGAAAAATTAACATTACTAACTTTAAGCATTTTTCAACAATGTTTATAATTGAAAAATTTGAATATCTGTGTTATCTTTAAATTCATTTAACTAATACAGGGTGCGGAAAATAATATCTTGCAAATGGCGTTTCAACAATGAAAGCACTGTGCGTTGCGTTGCGTTGAGTTTTACCCAAGAATATTTTGAACTGTCGGTCCATACACAAGAAAAGAACTTCCCTGGACCAAGCGAAGGAAAATAAGTATCTGCGCAACGGGATTGCGTGGAACGGGGGAAAGCGGCTGTAGTTACCAGTTATAGCAGCATCGTGTACTGCTTCGCTCTGCCCACTCGATCCACCCCCTCCCGCCTTCTCTGCTCCAGAGTTAGTCGGGACACAGTATAAAGTCACCAATCAAAGGTAAAAAGTACTGTTATATAAAGTGAAGTGTACAGTCAACGCAGCATTTGCTTCATATGAATTCACAAAATGTTTTCAATTATTCCAGTGCAACGTGACACCACTTCCTGGCAATGTAAGCCTAATATTGGCCGCTGAACGTGTCACCAAGCTCTGGTTTCTGTATGGAAGGAAAACATTGAAAAAGATATTTCGAGAGTAAAGAATGAAACATACATGATTGTAACATAAACAATTGACGTAAAATTGAATACAATTACGTATACTATTTCATTTCGGATAATATTTTTGTGTTTGCCATTTGTATATATGTCTTATGGTTTCCTAAAAAGATATTTCCATGACAAATTGCAATCCGAATCGCATCACACGCCTGCATCGCAACATTTTCAGAATGTATACGCTAAGTTTAGTTAAACGTTATGTAGATACCATATTATAGGCTACAGAACAGCATATTAATGCATTTTATTCGTATGTACACATTACTTATGTAGAATCTCCGCTTTTATAGCTTACTGTTAAAAATAACAATAATAATAGTGCTAATAACACTAAAAATTAAACAACACCTAAAAGAGGTAATCTGAAGACCACATTAATTAATTCAGCAATACAGTAACATCTTCGTCTGTAGCCGTTTCTACCTGCCTACTCGAAAACTTTTATGTGCCTCTATTTATACGTCACCACACTTGTTACTAGAGTGACAAGAAAGTTTTGCACCTTGGGTTAGCGTCAGTTGCAGCATTACAGTCTTGCAGCCACAGCTTCACATGTTCCTAAGGCTTAAACTGATCAACATTATGTCGCCGGTCACGGGAAGAAGAACAGATGTTTATCACCATAATGAGCTCTCAAGATAAATCTCAAATTACATTAATGGAAAAAGGAGAAAATATAGGAAGAGATGTGCATTGTAGCAGATGGTATACTTAATGAGTAAGGGTAACCACAGGGTATACGTGAATGCCGCCGTATATTCTCGACTACAGCCTTGTGTTAAACAACAAAGTTTGACAGTTATGATTTCAAAAACGAAACGATCATACCATGTAGTCCAATACTTCAGCAGTACTATCCATTACAAGCCCGTACCCAGAATTTTTTAGGGAGGCGCAAGATCCGAAAATGTGTTTTTGTGTGTGTCTGTGTGTGTGGGGTGGGAGCATGTGTGTAAAAAGAATACAAAATAATTAAAATGTTTTTTTTAACTGTTAGAATTTGCTTAATACTTGCGTTCTGTTAATAATGATCAAGGAGAATTCAGGCTTACATTAATTTTGCATGCGTGTTTAACTTTATTTCTTACATGTTGCTATGAGGCCCGTGCCTGGATTTTTTGTAAGGGGACGTGCAACAAATTGAAGATATGAAATGGTGTGAGGCTGATTGAATTAGGCTATTTTACGTTGCTTTTCTCTCACGTTTGCCTCATCGCAACGATGAGGATGAGCGAAGATATGATGAAATTGATGAAGGAACATGATGAAAGAACATCCATGCCCAGACTGGGATTCGAACCTGGAACCGCGGCTGTCGTAGCGCTCTGTGCTAACCTCTGGAGCCTGCATCTTTATACATCAAACAAATTCATTTGGGCAAGGACAAAATTCATATTTTTACAAATTTGAAAAATCGTCAAAGTTATTTTCGTAGCTTTCTAAAGGTTGACATCTATATATATCATAGTTCGAAGGGGGTGTCATTCACCGCAATTTTTTAATTTGAATTTGAAACTCATTTACTGGTGATATTTTTGGGAAACCCAAATATGAGGTGGTATTTAGTTTGTAGCCAATAGATGGCACTACAGATATATTTATTACAACGAAAGCTAATATTGAATAACTTTAAAAGCATAACATTATTACATAACCCAGTTATTTGCATTAAAATAAGTGCTTAGTAATGTGAAATATAACTGGTAATATCGGAAAGAAATACATGTTCATATTTGTCAAAGAAATTAATAAATAACCCATGGCTCGACAGCCCTTGAAGGGCCTTGGTCTATCTCCCGACGGCCCGTCTCACTCCCAGAATCCTACCTAGAGGTGTGGAGATCTTGAACCAGTGACGTGGGGTTAGCACGTCGAACCCTCAGCGGTATAGGAGATTTGTATAACCTGATTACACTACTCACTCCTAGCTCCCCTCTTTCCTCACGATGATAGGTTACTACCGGTCCTATACAAAGGTCGAGAACCCAGAGACGGACCCCAGGAGAACTAGAAGCCATGCCATTCCGCAGTCGGAGGTCGGAGCCTAAAGCACAGTGCCTTAGACCGCACGGCCACGGATGATGACTTGTCCAATAAATAGGAACTGGGATTATTTATTTAAATATTTAATATATTATATGTTTTAGGTTTAACAGTATATTATTCTTATGTGGAGCTATTTTTGTAGAGAGTGCATAATGTTGTATTGGTGACAGCTCTCTTAGACATGTCTAGTTCCTATTGAAAGTAAACGTCTTGATTTTATTTACTGATCCAACATCATTTTTCCAGAGAACTTCAGGATCTATTGACAAATTCGCTCTTAGACATGGTATTACTAACCCTGCGTAGTCTGCGCAAGGTCTCTAGTTATAGGTGTGTGTTTTTAACGTCGCCATTTATCCATGATTGTTTTGTCAACACCCTCCCTCAGTCTAGCTGACATTATCGCCTTTTTTCTTTACACCACGGTGTTGTTTTCACTGTGAGTCAGATTCTTCGCGCTACTACACCCTGCCCCAGATATCTCTGGAGTTAGCGAACGAAAACAAGTCTCTGCGCAAGTAGGGATGCTAAACGGCTCCACCAATGAACACGTGAGAGGGAACGGTATTACGTGAAGGGAGGGAAAGCGAGTACAGCGTGTACTGCTTAGCTCTGCCCACTCGAATTCCTCCCTTATCTAAATATGCCTACTTTGCCCCCCAAACTGCAATAAATTCATTGCTTGCCCCTCCATGGAAAAAATCCTGCGGACGTCCATGGCAGTTTTTGTCAACTTTACTGGTACTGCAACTGTACTAAATATAATCAATTTCTGAAATGTCAAGGTTCAGATCATTGGTTGAATTGACATGGACTTAGAAACTAAAGTCCAGAATGTAAAATGGAATTATTCGTTCCTAGACCCAGAAATCTTCGTGAGTGCACGTGTGAGAAAGTGTGGGTTGTTGTGTGAAATGTGTCAATAAGAAGATATTGTAATGAAATCATTATTTCAATAATTCAAAAGCTTGTTTCAATTTTATCTTAGTAAGTATACAATGAAATTCAATGAAACAGTATAATAATTATTGAAATATTTTAATACTTTTTGCTTTCTGATATCATCACACGATATTTAATAAACATAACTGCCTGAATAAAATATACTCCTAAGAGAAATATGAGACAGAAATGAGAAGTTTCTTGATTCGAACTATGGATGTTCACAGATATTTGTTATTTTTCATGATCGTATTGCAGCATCAGATTTAAATTTGATACTGAAAATTAATAATTGATTTTTGCACCAATGATACATGTAATCTTTGTGGAAATTCTGAAGTTTTACTTTGTAATGACACAAATGTAATTGACTTATTGGGGGTTGTAACACTCAAAATATATCAAAATGTGAAGAAATCAAAATTGTGAGTTCTCACTAAATCTACAATTTGTTTAATACAAGCACTACATGAGGTAAGAAAATATTTGCAATTTACATCGTAAAAGTTACCTTTATGTTAACGTAGTTTATATCTGCATTTATGATAAACTTTTGAGTGTCGGGTGGTCAGTAGGATCACTAAGGTTCATGAACGACCTTTCATTAACCAAGACTCTGGTGCTTAATCCATGGTATTCTCGTGACAAATTATGACAAGTCACTTCCTTGTATATTGGTTTATAAACGATGTTATTTCTTTTTGTAATCTCATTATGTCATTATGTAAATTAAACGTAAGTGTATCAATATATTTATCTACGTATAAAAATAACATTGTTGTACTTCTACAATTTCTGTTGCATTTCCAGATGTCAAAGAACAAAATACATTACTAAGCCATATCGCGTACATATGTACCCAATATGGCCTACTCTTTTTAACAAAATATTCAGTTCACCGATGTTATTATTTGGAACTGACTCACATTTTTAATAGACATCCAGAAATATTCCCTCTTATGAACAAATGCGATTATTTTTATATTTCTGACTTCGTACACCATTAGAAACAATCGCAAACCTTAGGTGGGCCATATTGGGTTCAGGTACATTTCCCCACAATCATTATGGACGGTGTCTTTTTCACTGACTGACAGTAAGCAGCTTACTATGATTATAAGTAGTGTAGATTAGTTGTTTCTGCGCCATACTTGGTACGAGGCTTATTATTTTTAGTTATTTAAGCACAATAGAAAACCTATTTTGACGATGTTTTTGTCGATTTTATACTATTGCAAATCTGTGTTTTTTCACCTCGTACTTCGTACGTGTGGTATGAGGTCTATTATTTTTATTAATTTAACCACAATGGAAAACCTATTTTGATGATGTTTTTGTTGATTTTATACTATTGTAAATCTGTGTTTTTTCATCTCGTACTTCGTACGAATGTCATAATTTCTTACGAGTTAAAGTACGTAACGAATACACCCATGCACACCTACACCCACGCACAAGTACACTCACTCACGCACATCTACACCCACTTACACCCACTTACACCAAACCACGCCCACCTGCGCACATATACGCACACCCACGCCCACCACCAACACCCACGTACAAGTTATTACGCTACATTGTGGCTCGTAAGGGTAAACTATTGCATCATGTTGCGCAGCAAGTTATTACGCAATATTATGATGACCCCGTATCTGATATTTGTTTTCTAATTGGTTGGATTATGACGTAATGGGTGTTTTCTGATTGGCTAACTGTTTCGGATGTTTTCATCGCGGTCCGCACTTAGGTTTCTTAAAGGGTTTTCGCATTACAGGTTAGTTAGTATCGTGAGTGTTTGAAAAGTGCGGACCGCGTTGTTGCAGTGCTGCTTATAATTTTTTTTCATGTGCTGAGCACAGGGTGATATTTTTTTACTATATGTGCTTATTAATTATTTGTACTTAGTACAAATATATATTTTATATATAATAAAAAAAATATCTAATATAAAATAAAACGTCATGAATATTTTAGGGTTTAACAAGCAACAACATAATCAGCCTGTAGAGAGAATTCAAGTGAACATGGATGTCTTGAGAGAAATTTACCATCAATTGAAAGGGTTACTTCTTGTTCATTTGAATAGTGTTTTGTCTCATGTTGACGAGGATACTGGAAAGCACTTACTTGTAATTAATAATAACTTATCATCATATAAGTTACCTGTTAGTGGGAAAATTCAAATAAACGTCTCTCCACCCAATGCCGCAGTTTTGCACATAGTTCGAAATTTGTATAGAATTAAACATAGTACATTACTTCCTGATACGTCTTATGATGTGGAAGCTGGTGAATTTTTGTATGCTGAGATAATTGGAAAGTATGATAAATTGATTCCTCTGTTTGTCGAAATAAGAATAAAATATCCTCTTATTAATATATAAAATACCTAAAAACAAAAAAAAACATGGATATATTTCGTAATAGAAGGCGACAGGAGATTCCAGATAATTCAAGCGAGATTGCTAGTTTAGATGTACGTCTAAAGAAACTGAAATCAGATTTACTCATATTACAGAATTCGCTAAATCTAAATATTAAAGCAGAGATTACAAATCTTCAAACTCAACTGATTGATCCTATAACAAATATTGATGAAGAACTCAAATCTTTGCTCGAGAAATATACTAATCTAGCTTCAATAGATAATCTTCAGAACTTAGAAGAGAATATTGCCAACTTGAAAAAATAACTTGATAAATATAGACAAATCCAGAGAACGAATACCGAACCGCTGAAAAAGCAATTAAATGACCAGGCAAATAGTATTCATACCGAACTGCAAACCATCATCCGGGATATCAAAACTCAAGAAGAATATGAGCAGGTAAATGCTAGTATTGCTAAATTGCAAGAACAGTTACATTCTTTCGAAGTCCCTACATTGCAAAGTATCAAATCTGAATTACAGACAGATGAACTGCATACAGCTATAACAAAAGTTCAAACGAAACTTCAGACATTGTAAGATTTTATCAATAATTTACCTTCATCTTCTGAATTAAATGCTATTGATCGGAGCGTTGTCGGCATCAAATTACAGTTGGAGACTTATGAAGATTTTGGGAAGATACAAGGTACCATACCTCAGATAGAAGATACTATGGCAACTATGAGAAATGAGCTATCAAGTGTACAGGAAACTCTGGTATCGAAACTGCCTGGCATTACTGATATTCTAGCTATTGTTCAACAGCAAGTTACTAAGCTTGAAAGCTTGAATACTGAATCAGAATTATCGCATTTCCATCATCTTATTGACGACGTTCAGAGTAAATTAGAGACACTGCAACAGTCTACAACTACGCAGAATGGCATAACACAACTGCAAGAAATTTTGAAAAATGCAGTTGATGCAACAGAACTCGATGCTATAAAATTAACTCTTACCACACTTCAGAATACTGTATCTGCTTTGCCTACTTCTCAGGAAATCAGAGCTATGAGGAGAGCAGTACATCGAATTTTAAAATCTGAGAATATCAAAACATTCAAGCAGAAATTTCGCAAATCAGAGAAACTGTTGCTAGTCTCCCCAACAATCAAATAATTAACGAACTACATGCATTATTTACAGAAATCAGAAGTCAAGTAAACGATCTTGCTACCCAGAGTTCTAAATTGAAACTTGTGGAAAATTTACAAGAGATTGTTTCTAATATTACGTTACAAATTACTACTCTTGAAGCAAGTCAAGAATCTGCCTTATCAGGTTTTGCTACTCACCTTCACGATCTCAAAGAGGAATATAAACGACGGTATGTTGATGTAAAAATCAAACCTAGCTACGATGAGTTGGTTCGTACTATCAACGAACACTTGGAACCGGTATTAATCAGACTAGATGACGTAGATACTCGTCAATTTTATTCTATGGAAATTGTTAGGTTACAAAGTGTTCCAAATGCTCGAGGGCAATGCTGGCAATGTTTACAAATTATATCCGTACACTCAGGTACATGATTTTTTGTTGATGGTAGGTTACGATTTCTGAAGTTTAGTTTTCTAAAACATGGAAAACATATTGAAGTTCCTCAGTTTACTATAGTGCGAAAAGATGGTATACACAAGGCAGTTCAAATACCTATTGCATACCGGGATGAGTCTACCAATAAATATAAAGTACATGACGACGAACAATTATCAGATTTTGATATTGAAATTGGTGACAAGCTAGTATTTGACGTAAAGCGGTTATACCCTGAGGACAATCCATTTTATGCGATATTCTCACTTCGAACTCGATGTCAAGACAAGATATAGTACATGAATTACTGTAATGACCCCGAGTTTACCATTACTTCGTGGTTTTATATTATTATTATTATATTTTATATTATTATTATTAGTATTATACAGTTGATGATTCATATATATATTCATAATATATTAATGCCTTCAACCAATTTTCTAATATGGCCGCCTTTATAATCAAAATTATACACATATCTACAAGTAGGAATAGCGGCAAATTTAAGCAATTTACATAGTTTCAACATTAATAGTTTCATTTGCTTTTAAATGTTCCAAGGAGTGTTATAAGTTTCATTTTGATGAGTGAATTGAAGCCGAAGTTAATAATTTCTGAGTTAAATTCCTTATATCTATATGTTGTTTCATGTTTCTGGCAAACGCCGTTCGTTTCTCTTATATTTTGAAAGCCATTTTTGATTTATTTAAACTCTTGTGGTGTGCGAAGATCACGTGCTTTTCATTGCATTGTTGCCACCACATACCTAAATTCACTGTACCAGATTACTGTACATTTCTAATATATTACTGTTGGCTTTTATCGAACTTCCTAGTATTAAAAGGTTATTGTGTCTGGTAACACTGTGTAACTGAGGAGGTGTTTTCGCCTTCCAGGAAAACGGTTAGTAGTCGCGCGGAGAGATTTGAAGTAGCCAGAGGTGCTTCGCGTTACGGGAAAGATAGGCTTACGCATATCGTGCTGTACCGTTCAAAAGTATTTGAATTGTAATTTTTAGTCTTACATGATATACGTGCGTGTCTATAATAAAAGTAAAGTTGAACATATTGCGTTTTTTCTTTATTTCGAAAGTGTATTTCGTACTTGTGGATACCTGCATCAGGAGGACAACCTCGTGGGTTGTCATTGGACTTCACCTGTGGATCCAAGGGGAAGGAACGCAGTATCTCAACCCGATCCCTGGGATTATCCAGCATGCTCTGCTGAGCTTATAAGGTAAGTGTACTTGTGAAGTGCACCGCTACGCGGGATGTAGCATTACACAAACCAGCCCGTCGCAATTACAAGCGATTAAGTGTAGTAACAAAAGGTATAAATGAATTCTTCCAGGCTGATCTGATCGAGATTGCTCCTCCAAGGGGCATATTAAAACATTTGGGTAAGGTAAATCATGGTTACAAATATATGCTTACAGTTGTTGATACCTTTAAATAATATTCATGGGCTGTTCCCTTAAAATCTAAGACTGGTACTTGTGTTACCGAGGGATTTAAGTTTATATTTAGTGAGGGAAAGATACCAAAATATTTACAGACAGATAGAGGGAAAAAATTTACAATTCTACATTTGCTAAGTTAATGCAACAACATAATATTAAACATTATTCTACATACAGTGATCTGAAAGCTAGTATAGTGGAACGATCCAACAGGAAATTAAAAAATCGCATGTGGAGACAATTCACTCTACAAGGCAATTATAGACCTGTAAGACTAGCTAATGGCGTGGACCTGCGCTTGACACACGCAGCTAGGGATCTCCCTGTGCCTAACCTATTTCTTTCATGACCAGGATAACTCCTTTACATTTTGTAGGGGGTGTTAAAGGACTTTTGACTCGTCATAGTACATGTAATGAGGCTTTTATCAGTCACATAGTTACACATACTGTTTTGTATCTTCTGATCCCATTGCAGTCCCAGAATGAGTTTTTGATATGTTTTATAGTATGGAATGAGGGACCAAATATATTTTTTCCACGATTTTTGGTGATGACATGTTTTGAGATATTCAAGGTCAAAAGTCAAGGTCACGTGACAAAATTATATTTTTATCGAAAGGTATGCTTGTTATATATCACTGGAAAGCTTGTTTAATTCCCTGTACAATAAGCTTCATTTGAGCTTCCTAGGAGAAATAGGGGCGGAGTTACAGCACATTTAGTATAGCTAAGCGGGCTCAAAAAGGGCAATTTCTGCTAAATTTGACCTTGAATAATTTAACAATTACAAGACGCACGAAACTAAAAATTTTCATAGTTACTAAGTTCCATGCATTGTTTCAACTCCCCAAATTTCATGAAAATCGGAGATGGTCATGTTGGAAATTGCACATATCTGTGTTGATTTGGCATGGAATGACTCATACGTATAATGTATATTGGTAATACAATTGCATTGAATTCTATTTACCTTTTCTACCTCTTTAAAAACCCTAAACAGGTCCACACCAACCAGCTTCTTTATATCTTCTGAGGTCCATGGCCTATTCCTGGCAAGCTCTGCTAAAAGCATTGGATAATGCGACACGTCCTCTAACCCATCAGGAGTTCTGGAAAGGGATTTGAAGGAAATCACTTCATATTTAAGTAATTTTTGTATTCATACAAATATTTATGAGTAACAAATTTAAACATATTGCTACATATTTATATTTTAAGTCCACGGTACAAATTATATGTTGGAATAAATTCGCAGCATTTTTAAGTCATACATTTGATTCCCTAAAGCACTTCTTACCTTTAAATATACGGCCATTGAAACTGAAGATAAAATAGTTATTTTTAGGCTAGGTGCAGTTTGAAATCGTCACCATAGATCGGAAGCAACCTCTGTATTTACATTACTGGAGTTTCTAAAACTTAAAAAGGACTACTGTTTTAAGGAGAAACCCACACATTTATTGACTATTGCCTATATACACACAAACACAACACAGTATCGACGATTGGATGTCAAATCGGAAGGAGCAAAACTGGTAGACAAGGCTTAGCATTAAGAGCCCATAGTGTTGGGACAAAATGTTGTAAAAGTTTGTGTGTGTAAGAACTATGTGCAAAATACTAAGATTGAATTTTGTGTTTCAAGTCCATTTTATGCACAGAAAGGCTAATCGGGACTGGACCTACAGTTTAAAGTGGGATCCGAATCACTATGATTTGGTGGAAACAACACTCCTGGTATAAATGCAAGATTGGTGTGTAACTACACCATTCTTATATTCAGCACAGGACTGGTAATCCGACAGTTCTGATAAATGCCAGTATAGATAAATTTATGACAAGGTATTTCTCCATGCTACTCCAACACCTTCAAACATGCCAAAGTTTCCTCAATGTCCCTAGAATGTTTCACAGTGGCCCAATTTATGGTCATTTTAGTTCAAAATTTACCATTACATCTCCTAAATAAGATCTTATATCACCAGATGGATAATTCTGAATAAATCCCCTGATGACATGTATGCAGAAACTGTGCGAATTTATTGTTTCCCCGATCATTGCTGATAAACTAAATTGTTCTCTGAAACATTGTTTGTTGGTGTGAACTCAAGGGCTAACAGATGTTCTTTTTTTTCGGACATGGCCTGAATATCAGTCCTATGTCCGGGAGAATTTTGAAAGAAATTATTAATGTGTTTGTGTGTGTCTTGTGTAGTAGTTGTGTTGTCTAATGTGTTTGTGTTCGTCTTGTGTAGTAATTGTGCTGTCTAATGTGTTTGTGTTTGTCTTGTGTAGTAGTTCCTCCATTCATATTGGGGGTTAGGCGGGGGTTAGGCGTAGAGCTGACAACTCTGCACTGTAAATAAAAAAAGTCAAGAAACAGCAATATAAGGCCATGGATGTTCCCAAGGTAAAATATTCCGGAGGTAAAATAGTCCCCCATTCGGATCTCCGGGTGGGGACTACTTTGGGAGGTCCCTGGACTACGTTAGGAATAAGGATATTAAATTAGGCACCTGGAATGTTCTCAGCCTTTACCGGCCTGGGGCATTTCAGTGTACAGTTAATGAGATAGTTAAGTATAAATTAGATGTAGTAGCTGTCCAGGAAGTTAGGTGGCCAGGAGAAGGGAATTGTAAAACTAAAAATTATACTTTTTTCTACAGTGGTACTGAAAATCATAATTTTGGAACAGGCTTTTTCATAAATAGTAGAATTATCTCGGCTCTTAAAACAGTAGAATTTATTAATGATAGGATATCATATGCAGTTTTACAGGGTAGGTGGTGTAAAATTATTTTAATAAACATACATGCACCAACGGAAGATAAAGATTATAATACTAAAGATGATTTTTATGCAGAGTTAGAACAGGTCTTTGATAATTTTTCTCAGTATGATATGAAAATTCTGTTAGGTGACTGTAATGCACAGATTGGCAAAGAAGAGACATTTAAACCCACGATTGGTAAAGAAAGTCTTCATGAATTAAGTAACGAGAATGGTATAAGATTGATTCCTTTTGCAACCTCAAAGAATTTAATTGTGAAAGGTACCACTTTTGTTAAACATAAAGATATCCATAAATATACCTGGTCTTCTCCAGATGGTAGAACTCATAATCAGATAGATCATATTCTCATTGATAACAGAAGGCATACTAGTATAATTGACGTTCGTACACGTAGAGGTGCTGACTGTGCCAGTGACCATTATTTAGTAATTGCTAAATTAAGTGACTCTCAGTGATAAATCATAAGAAAAAAATAATTAAAAGTTATAAAATTTGAGACAGGAAGGTTTACTGATGAAAGAATTAAGAAAGATTACCAAATTAAACTATCAAATAAATTTGATGTTTTGCAGGATTTAAAATGAAATGATGATGATGAAATATAAATGAAACAGACGTAAATAAGAATTGGGAGCACATACGTAATACAATACATTCAGCAGTTAAAGAAAGTATAGGATACCATAAACCGAGAAAAAGTAAGCCATGGTTTGATAATGAATGTCATAATCTAATAGAAATAAGAAATCAGGCTAGACTTAGGTGGTTAAATAACTCTGATGATACAAATCTAAACAATTATAATAGAATAAAGCGAGAAGTTAACCGCACGTTTAGAAGTAAAAAAGAGATTACTTGAAAAGCAAAATTAACGAAATTGAAACAAACAGCAAAAATAAAAATATCAGATTTATATAAAGGTGTAAATGAGTTTAGAAATGGGTGGCAACCTAAAGTAAACTTGATAAAAGATGAAGACGGTAATTTTCTAGCTGACCCAAGCGATATTCTAAATAGATAGAAGAACTACTTTAATGACCTTTTAAATGTTCATGTAGGAGATAAATGAGAAGTAAATGAAGTCCACACAGCAGAACCTTTAGTTCCAGAACCTAGCTTGACTGAAGATAAAGATGCTATTAAAAGGCTAAAGAATAACAAAGCACCTGGCAATGATTTAATACCAGCTGAGTTAATTAAATATGGTGGAAATTCATTAATATGTCAAATTCATAAATTAATTTGTTTAATATGGAATAAAGAAGAAATCCCTCAACAGTGGAAAAATCCCTAATTGTTCCTGAGTTTAAAAAAGGTGATAAAATGAACTGCAATAATTACCGTGGATATTCTCTACTCTCAACAACATATAAAATGTTATCTAACAATCTTTTAACAAGACTAACCCCATATGCTAATGAAATTATAGGTGATTATCAATGTGGATTTAAACGTAACAGATCAACTACAGGTCAAATTTTTCACATCAGGCAGACACTTAAAAAAAAGTGTTAATATAATCAAAATGTCCATCAGCTATTCATTGATTTCAAAAAAGCATATGATTCGGTCAAAAGAGATAAATTATATAATATATTAGTAGAGTTTGGAATACCAAAGAAACTAAAGAAGGACTAAAATTAAATGGTGTGACTCAGTTGTTAGCATATGCAGATGATGTAGACTTACTGGGGGATGATGTGAATACAATTAAGAATAATGCTAAAATATTTTTCAAAACTCCTAAAGAGATAGGTTTGGAAGTTAACAAAGAAGAAACTAAATATATGCTTACAGGCCGAAACCAAGTGTTAGGTAATAATCAAAATCTAATTATTGATAACAACTCGTTTGAACCAGTTTCCAAATTCAAATACTTAGGAGTAATATTAACAAATGAAAATTATATGAAAGAGGAAATAAAAAGTAGGCTTAATTCAGGAAATGCATGTTACTTCTCTCTTCATAAACTTTTGTCTTCTCGTTTAATATCTAAGAAACTAAAAGTTAAAATATACAAAACAGTAATTTTGCCTGTAGTATTATATGGATGTGAAACTTGGTCCCTTACATTGAAAGAGGAACATAAATTGAGAGTATTTGAAAATAAGATCCTTAGGAAAATCTTTGGACCTAAAAGGGATGAGGAGACAGGTGAGTGGAGAAGGTTACATAATTTAGAACTACATAATTTGTATTCATGTCCAGATATTATTAGAAGGATTAAATCAAGAAGACTTAGGTGGGCAGGTCATGTGGCACGAATGGGAGAGGAGAGAGGAGTTTACAGGATTCTTGTTGGGAAACCTGATGGTAAGAAACCTGTAGGAAGGCCAAGACGAAGATGGAGGAACAACGTTGAGATGCAGCTAAGGGAAATCGGTAGGGATGGAAAAGAGTATATAGAACTTTGTTGAGTGTCAGTTTCCAGAAAGCCCCGCACTACATTGGCTAACTGGCTGAACTCCACCCTGGCCCGAAATATTCTAAATGCGTCGGTTCCCGCACGGTGTCTGGTTAAGTAACAGACGCACAAAGACGATAGATTTAATGTCTATAATACACATATACGAAGGACTATACAATAACTAAACAACATACACGAAGGACTGTCTATTCGGCTGTAGACTGTCTCTACACGGTTCTTCTCACGACGACTCTCTGATGACGACTGTTCTTTTCTCGTGGCAACGTCCAAGCTAAGCGCCTGGCTCAACTCTCGGGACGTTCCCGAATTTACTTGTGGGTGTAAGTTCCCGTAATCAAGAATACGGGAGATTCTGCAGTTTCTTACTCCCACACACTTCACATGAATAACTCACACATTATATACAAAAATGGAAAACAAGATAAAAACACTAATTATATACATTGTTCACCGAACACACTCCCCTCCCTCGTTGAAATATTAATTTCAACCAAAATCAATAATTTCAATGTAGTACACTTATGTCTCCTTAG
This sequence comes from Lepisma saccharinum, assembly GCF_977018435.1. Lineage (NCBI taxonomy): Eukaryota > Metazoa > Arthropoda > Insecta > Zygentoma > Lepismatidae > Lepisma > Lepisma saccharinum. Next base: position 14,249,073 of record NC_139252.1, read on the forward strand.
AATAGGGGAGAGGAGCAAGTTTCACAATTGGACGTCTGTATTGTCCATCAGCTGTTCGCACTGTCACTGTTCGTACTAACTTGTCTTGTCCTGGATGTAAATGTTTCAAATGTTCATGTTTCACGATGAGCTCTGTAAGTTTATGTTCACGAGGTAACAGAATGGGATGTTTCTTGTCAATTGTCATTTGTGCATTGTGTAAACGTCCACCTACTCTCAGAATTCCCTCCTGGTCCAGGAAAGGAGTCAATTTGAGTAATGGGTTGTTCGAAGGCAAAGGATTCCCTTCTTTCAAATGCTTTATTTCTGTAGGGATTGCTGTAATTTGTGCTTGTTTCACTAAGACAAGCAACGTGTGATTAAGTTCGCGTGCTGAGAGGGGACCAAACTGACGTTCATTAACACCTCGCTTGGTGTTATGCATAAATCTGAACCACCAAGCCACTACTCGTTGGAGCTTTGATAAGTTTGAATACTTGTTTACTAATAACTCCTCCACCTCGACCGAAGACTGTAATACGAGAAGACCCTTTTTTCTCTCTCTCTCTCAACCTCAGCTGTTGCTGCTGCGTTGACCGTGCGTGTAGGTTTGAAGGACTGATTACGTAATCACTGTGGGCCGAAGAACCAAATATCAGGGTTGAGGGAGAAATTCCTCTTGTCGCCAAATCAGCTTGATTCTCTTCACTGCACAGGTGGAACCAATTCTCTGCAGGGAGAAAGTCGTGTATTTTAGCAACTCTGTTGGCAATAAATGTACGCCAATTAGAAGGAGAAGAGTTTATCCAACACAACACTATTGTAGAGTCGGTAAATGCAAGCATATCTGTAACGTTCAAATGAAGAGCTTCCCTTATTGTCTGCAGCAAACGTATGAGTAACACTGCAGCACAGAGTTCGAGTCTCGGGAGAGTCACTTTCTTCAGAGGCGCGACTCTCGTTTTGCTTGCTACAAGATGCACTTCAACACTGCCGTCGCTGTATGTATAACGTAAATTGGCAGTGGCCGCATAGGCCCGCTCGGAACTGTCACAAAAGCCTATCAGTTCGCACGTTATGGGTTTTGAAGACACGATGCGCCTAGGCACCTTATTTTCCTGCAACTTATGCATCTCCGCCCGAAAACTTTGCCATGCAATTTCTAGTTCTGGTGGAAGTACATCGTCCCAGTCAAGTTTAACCTGCCAAAGTGTTTGCATGAAGATCTTTGCTTTGACAGTTACTGGAGATATCCACCCGAGGGGGTCAAATATTTTCGCGATATCTGATAGCAATATGCGCTTGGTCAATTGCTCATGAGTTGCGGGTTGCGTCACTGATACCGCGAATTCGTCACTCGCTGGATGCCATTCGATCCCGAGTGCCTTTATATGTTCATTTATGCTCACATCCAATGCAATGTTCGTTTCTCGCAAATGTACAGGGATTTCATTCAATACTTCTGAATTGTTCGAGCACCATTTCCGCAATTCGAAACCACCTCTTTGTAGAAGTTCACTTATTTGTTTTTGTAACCCGATAGCTTGCGTTACTGTATCACTGCCAGTCACTAGATTGTCTACAAAAAAGTCTCTCAATGTAATCGCCGCTGCTTCAGGGAAGTCTGCCTCTTCGTCGCGAGCCAGCTGTTGTAAACACCTGGTGGCTAAGAAAGGAGCACTAGCCGTACCAAACGTCAGCCTCTCTAATCTGAAATCTCGTATATCTTCTTTCGGTGACTTCCTCCACACAATGCGATGATATTCTGCATCATCTGGGTGTATTTTCACCTGTCGGAACATTTTGACAACGTCCGAAGTAAGGGCTATTTGATACGTACGAAAACGTAGCAACAAAGGCATTATGTCGTGTTGTATCTTGGGTCCTACAAGCAACTTATCGTTGATCGAAACTCCTGTCGTCGTCTTCGCACTGGCGTCGTACACGATCCGTAAAGCTGTTGTGGAATGTCTTATTTGATGACACTATGGTGTGGAAGGTAGAAACTGCCTTCTTGGGACACAGGCAATTCTGAATTCGGAATGACGCTCATGTGACCCAAGTCTATGTATTCCTGCATACACTCAGCATACTTTTGTTGGCGTTGTGGATTCTTGAAGAGTTGTCTCTCCACTTGTTTCTGACAAGTATGCAACCTGTGGTGTCCGCGGCATTTAAGACACACAGTTTCAGCACCTGTGTGATACGAATTTACATTCGTCTTCACTTGACGATCAGTGGCCCTGGGAGGGGATTTGCTGGACATTGGGAGGCTGGAGGTCACCGTAGACGCTGCAAGAGCTCTGGCACGCACATCCAGGAACGTAGTCAGGTCCTCGAACTTGGGCACTTCTGCGTTCTTCAGGGAAAGTTCCCACTGTTGCCTAGATTCTGCATCCAACTTGTCGGTAGTGTGAAAGACTAATATTGCATCCCAAGCCTCTACAGGTATGTCCAAAATCTTCAGCACACGCACACACTCAGAAGTGACGTCAATGAGCTTGCGTAACCCTGTGGCCGAACTTGATGGCACTCAAGGTTGATTCACCAAGCGTTTAATCGTGCTGTTCACAATCTCTCTCTTGTTTTGGTACCGCGAAAAAGGAGATTACACGCCTCCTCGTAGTTTGCATCAGTTACTGCGATGGACTGGATTAATAATGAACGTTCACCCTTTAATGCCGAATTCAAGTATTACAGCTTCTGAGCGCCACCGAGGTGTTTGTTGTCATGAACCGATGCCACGAATAAGTCCCGAAATGACAACCATCGATGAATGTCACCACTGAATTCTGGTAATGTCAGTTTTGGTAACCGAACGTCACTTTTCGCATCACTGTTCACCGCGACCGCGACAACGGGAGAAACGGCTTCCTCCTGTTTTTGGTACAGGGAGCCCAACAAGAACTCTACTCTGTCTTGCACCGCACTCAGTTCATCGTAGTACTCGGAGAACAATGTTTCTTCGCACTGTTTAGCGAGTTTCACAAGTAATGCACTACAGTCTGCACTTAGTTGAAGGACCTTGTCTATGTAGACGTGAAGTGTCGCACTTTCCAGCGTTGGCATAGCTGACTTGTTTTCAATCCGAGTAACTTCCCGCTTGAGGACTGTCTTTGACGCCTGTAACTGCTCCATGTTGACTCGTCGTACAAGAGACGCTAAACGCATATGGCGGACAAAGAGTGTGGCACGTTGACTCTTCTTCTGGCTCGTTGATTTCCCGACGACGAACTACCGGAATACGGCACGAATACTACAATTGCGACGCATCCGGCCCGGAGGACCATTTGTTGAGTGTCAGTTTCCAGAAAGCCCCGCACTACAATGACTAACTGGCTGAACTCCCGAATTATCCTAAATGCGTCGGTTCCCGCACGGTGTCTGATTAAGTAACAGACGCACAAAGACGATAGATTTAATGTCTATAATACACATATACGAAGGACTATACAATAACTAAACAACATTCACGAAGGACTGTCTGTTCGGCTGTAGACTGTCTCTACAACGCACTTGTAACCGCGCGCGTGTGACACGGTTCTTCTCACGACGACTCTCTGATGACGACTGTTCTTTTCTCGTGGCAACGCCCAAGCTAAGCGCCTGGCTCAACTCTCGGGACGTTCCTGAATTTACTTGTGAGTGTAAGTTCCCGTAATCAAGAATACGGGAGATTCTGCAGTTTCTTACTCCCACACACTTCACATGAATAACTCACACATTATATACAAAAATGGAAAACAAGATAAAAACACTAATTATATACATTGTTCACCGAACAAACTTGCTCAAGATAGGGAAAGATGGAAGGCCTGTGTTGCTGCAGCCATGAACCTTCGGGTTTAAGAAGGCTAGGTAGTTAGTTAGTTAGTTAGTTTAAAATAGTTATTTTACATATGCAATAAATATAATTTTTATGATAACCATTATGAAGTATGAGCTCATTTTTCTAGCATTGTCCTTTCGTGGAGCGCTGGGCCGAAAGTGGAAATCTCAGTGATATAGGCTCCCGGACCGTGGTGATGATTACATCACCTCAACAAATACTCGAGATTGTGAAAGTGTGGGACACAACCTCGAAATCCTATGCCTGTCTTCAGGGCATTTTGCAATTCTCAATGTTGGATAGGTTTATCTCTTAACGCAATATGAAGTGTGTAGTTTTACAGAACAGTGGGGGCAAGGGGCAGTTGCCCAACATTTTTTGCGGGCCTCCCCGATGGCGCAGTGTTAGCGTCGTCGCCTTGTAATCAAGGGGTCCCGGGATAGATTCCTGGTAGAGGCACATAGTGGTTCGGATTATTATTTCGTTTTCATGCAAAGTTTCAGGACAATACTAATTTTATATATGTATGAATGCTGCAATATGTCTACTCTGTGAAGTTGTGTGAATTAAAGTTGCATTTACTATTTATTGTAAATGCGGATTCATAAAAATGTATTTTTCAACAATACCGTATCAATCCCTAAGATTATATGTTTATTTTATTAAGTGTCTCTGAATGCTTCACGTTGACCAGGGCATTCACTTGTTTTTCTCAGTTGTCTCAACCTCTGAGGCATGTTTACAATGCACAGTGTTGCGCTATGCAAACCTCCTGAGCATTCAGGAAACAGGTAATACTTCTGGTTATAGAGTCAGCGGTTTGCATGGTGGCAATTAATAACACGATTCGGCATAGAGGAAGAGCTCGATGGCCTAGTGATATAGAGGTGAGACAAGCTGAGAGGGGACTGACTTTTGGGATTGGAGTGGAGAGAGGAGGTGGTTAGCAGGACAGTAGGTCAGAAGTGGAACGACGCTCTGGTCGACGAATTGAGAAGCTAACAGAGGACTTCGCATATTCTATTCAGCCTAATACTTCAGATAGACAGGTAATTATCCTAACACCCAGCCATGATTCAGGTTCAACGGTTCACAAAACCCAACGAGTGACCATTGTCTTTTCTGTAGTTTAGTTCCTTAGTGTGATTTTGTACCTTTCGCATTGCCAAGCGTTAACTCGTTATGCCAATGACGAGTGCTCTCATCAGAGGATGAATGATGAGTAATTTACATCACCCATTGATTAATTGGTTAACATTCTAGGTACTCGTAAGATCCCACGAACTTTACGGTTCGTTACGATACCAATGTAAATAGTTTAACTCAAAACTTTATTTTCATTGTACCCTTTAGTCGTAAATAAGCACCTATTATACCCCCACCATTGATTTTCTCTGAAAAGTAGGTTTGGGAATATTTTTGGTTGGCTGATTGGTGGGGCGTTTTTTTATATTTTGGAGTCGTGTATCTGCAATAGAGCAAAATGGCATTCGGGCTGTATGTGGAAATTATTTTAAACAAATACATATTAGAATCTTGAGTTTATTATTTTATTTGGTGTTCATGCGTTTAAAACCTTCATCATTAGTTACAAGAATAATAATGTGAAAACACATATATGCTAAGAAGTATAAAACACAAACAAAAATTTTATTTTCATATATTATTTCCAGAGTTATTGAAAAAGTAAGGAACAAAAATAAGTTTGTAAACAAACTGTAAAGAAGGATGTGCCTCCATAGCCTAACACAGTTTATTCATGTCTCGTTTTGCACCTGAATCTTTCAAGTGGAAGTTCGGCTCCAAATTTAGTCTATTATAGATTTCGAACGAGATTAGAAATATGAAACAAAGATGAGAGTGTCAGTGATATAAGATAATATCATACATATTTTCATATAGGACAAAGTGATAAAATCAGCCTTATTTTCCTGTTGATTGTTAAAGCTATGAAGTATCCTCTACACACCAGCAGCAAAAATGTTGTCGTGTGGATATTCTCGACATCTCTATTCCGAGCTCATCGCGTACTCCCTTCAAGTCGTTCATGTAACCCTGGAAGTACCACAGTTTGAGAACCACTGATTTAACTGACCATATAATATAATAATTAGTGCAGAATTATTTTCACGTGTCATTTGTCTTGAAGTATTTCTGTGCATTTCTAATCTTCCAACACAAGAAAAGAGTGAAAACCAGCATAGCTTGTAATAAGCACAGGAGTAGAAAATTTCCAATTAAAGATGTAGTCAATATATAGACTTTTGATAGAAACAATTCCGGTTTAGAGCCTCTGTGGGAATCCAGAATGTCGACGATGATCCAACATCATGAATACTGAAAGCTACCTGAAAAGAAGTGTTCGTTTCAAGTAAGTAACAGCGGCGACTTAAATTAGTATTATTTGCGTGTCATTCAATGAAAAGCTGCATGTCCGAATATTTAGTTTCTTCAGTTATGTACTGCTCCTTATTTGCTTCATCGGGCTAACTAGAGGCTAGAATCAACATCCGGGTGGTTTTCTAAAGCTTGAAACCCACTGAGACGCGGAGAAACGCAAGGAGAGAACACAACAGACGCCACAGTGGGTGGAAATTCGCGCTTCGGTTCCGTGTGTTACCCTGTAGTGGGCGTTACACCATTTGATTTCAATTGAAGCAGATAACAGAAGTGCTGTTGCTTTCTGTAGTCGCGTCTTTCTCCGTGTCTTAGTGGAGGTTAAGCTTAAACGGTCTCCTGCAGTGACGACTCAGCAAAAACAAACAAGAGAATACTAATCTTCCTTTTAGGGTAGGATGCTGGAATGAGTGAAGATTGGTGCTAAAACCTTTCCCAGATTTCGACTATACAATGATGTGATTAGCAACTTTGCCATGAAAATAAATAGTTGCAGCGTTTATGATCCTGAGCCCCTGGGAAGTTTTCCGAGTCATTCTTCTCCCTGTGGAAAACCCTTTTTCGAACGAAATTAGTAAGATCTAGCAGTTCTCAAAACAATCGACAGAGGGGTTGGTTCTTGATTCCTATTTTAGAAATACTTTCAAAAAGTTCAATATTTTATTCGAATCAAATCGAATAAACCTTATTTGGTTCGTGTAGTTGTAATGTTCTTCTAATATTTAAATAGAGTTCTAATTAATATCAACATATTTATCATCTTTGATTTGATTGATTTGGTTAAGTTTAGATCGCTTTTCTGCCTCCCTTGACTAATCACGAATGATTGATTAACTTATTGATTGATTGGTTTATTTTACTTCGCTTTTCTGCCACTCTTATTGTTTTTATTGTTTTATTGATTTTGTTTATTGTAGTTCGCATTTCTGCAACTTTTGACTAATCTCGAAGATGATGTTGAGAAATTAATGAAGAGGCACACAGAACACCCATACCCATGCTGGTATTCGAACCCGGAACCGCTGGCGTCATAGCATGCTGTGCTATTCACTCCACCACGGACGTCCACTAATCGAGAATGAGGATGAGTGATGATATAATGGAATTGATGAAGATACACTAAAAAGAAAAGAACATCCACGCCCAGGGATGGATTGGCTAATGGCGATGATATCTTAATGGCGATGATATCTTACCATCCCCGTCCGGTAACGAATAAAGCTACCTTGCAGAACTTGTCAGGACTTGCTCAGGATATTGTGGAATAATGAGTTTTACCAAGACCATCTTGAGGTTCAGGCCACAGCACTCAGTCAATACGTCATCATCTGGAGGCGATCGTCTTAACGCTGTAAATCCATTGTCGTATTTTTATCGTAGAGAATTAAAGTATATTTATTTATTTTATGATGTTAAATTTTGTCATTTACCCTCCCGACGAATATAGTTAGAAGAAAATAATAGAATATTGAATATTTAAACCAAACTTTTCATTCAGGAAGTTACTATGGCCATCACAAAATTTCTACCATAACATAAAGAAAGAGTTGAAAACCGTTAGAAACTTCCTGGCTAAAAAAAATTAAGCATTGTATTTCTTTGAAAGATATTATCCCGAATATTTATCAGCTGCAGTAAAACTCGTTACAGCTATTGTATGAACTTTTGTATGTAAAAATCAATAGATTAAATCGAAACCCCGCATGTTAGGGTGACCGTAAACTTGCCAAGATACCTAATCAATTAAATTTTCTTTAACATTACCCAAAATTAATTAAGCAGATAATGCAGATATTCTGTCTGGCTGTACAATCTCAATACAAAAACTTAATTTCTATAACCTCTCAGCAAAATAAATTGGTACAAGGACAACGTTACATTTCTGTGAATAAAGACTAAACATAAATTACTCGTCACATTGTAATTTCGACCCTTTTGACTTTATTGAACGATAGATGATAAACAAATTGAATCCTTTCATTGTCGTTAGTACGATCTGTTACAATAACTTAAGAGTTTCAACATTTTCATTAAAAAAAAGACAGATTAATATTTCGATCTTAGCATTCATTTGGAATATTTCCTTACACTGTGTTTACACTATGTTAATAAAATCGTGAAGAATGTTAGTGAAATATGAAACATTATCACTAATTTAATAATCAAAATTACGAACATCAAAGCTTCAAAAATACAAAAATAAAATAACAGTTTACATGAAACAATTTTATAAAATTTACTACACTTGTAGTTCATATTAACAAACTAGGTAATGAAATGCTTTCTGTGTAAAAACATTTGTGTTTGAAACATAAAAAAATATATTCTTGGATAATTTTACACACGAATATTTCATCGAAGTTCTTGTTACACATCGTACCCTTGTATTTGAATTCATAACATATCTTCCATTCGCCTCCGATTAGCCTAAATAAACGTAAAAGCGGAGTAAAATAAGAATGTAAATGTACACATGTATTAATTTGGCCAAGATTTACAGTTTTCTTTCATTAAGCATATATTGAAACTGAAAATTTGTGTGAATTATATGAATATGTTATCGAATGCTTGCAAACTGCTTTGGTAGACATAACAGTAATATTTTGAACGTTTATTAAATCTTTAAACTAATTATTTTGCAATCATAAGCAACAACGCATCTTAACGTTAATCTTAACGTTGTAATCAGGGTAAATTATTTGATATTTCTAAAAAAAATTGTTGACAAAAGACTAAACATGACCAAATACAAGAGAATATTAGATGCCTATTCCGGACACATGAAATCTTTACATCAATAACTATTTCTCTTGTTTATTTATGAAGATAAAACCTTTGTTACTTAACTTGTATGTTTTCGTAGGGACCGAATAACATGGAATTGTCCTAAACATTTCTCATTTTCAGCAACATCTTGAAGAAATGTGAACGCTACTCTTACCTTTTTCATCATAATTGCCTCTGGAATTGAGCACACAACACTTATACGCCATAACTTTTGTACACTTAACAATATTTACACGTCATGTAAACTAGAATACAGTTCTAAAAAGTCATTACAATTCCATATTCACTAAAGAGGTCAAACATTGGTTCCCAAGAAGCAACTCAAACATGGCGGCTATCTCGCCTCCAGTTGCTGACGCTTAGTCACGTGACCAGAGCGAGCCATCAGGCATTCAGATAGAGAAGGTAATGGTTATACACAGGAAACGGCGAGGACGCTGGCCTTTAGCGAAGATCAAAGAGAGAACAAAACCAGGTGAGACAGACAGCATAAGGTATTTTGATTGGAAATTATAGAGAGGAGTGGAGCAGGAGCAAGAGCTTTATTTCGTTACCGATCGGGGTAAGTATTCTTTTCCCCTAACCTGCCACTCTCGTTGCTCAGTCAGATGCTTTTAATCTAAAACATGGGTTTTACATTAATTCCTAAATAGTAAGCTAGATATTCACACCTGGCCCTTTTAGGGGCCATCTCTGCCATCAAGTGTTACAATTGATGGGGTGAGTTACATCCCTTGGCTCGATTCCCTCGATCTATAGGGTGGAATGCTACGATATAAAGGAACTGATGAAGAGACTCTCACAAATTCACCTGCCCTGGCCGCGATTTGAACACGGGACCCCTGGCATCATAGTGCGCTGTGATAACCACTCCGCCACGGAAGTATGTTATACATAAATATCAGGAAATTTTTTTTTTTTTTTTTTTTTTTTTTTTGTTGCCACGAGTTGATTGGAACCACCAAATTCCCCCTATACAGCAATGTTGTCTAGTTAGAACCTTCAATACAAAAAGCTGCAAGACTTCATCATGCAGCACAAGAAAATATGGCAGATTGCTGGAAAAGGGAGCTCGCTGACGACATGGATGCTGGAGGATTTTATTCTCCAAATATCGAGAAAGAAAACCTTGCTCTGCAAGGTTGCCAAAAGTCACAGCCAAATTCCATGGTTTTGCAGATCGAAAGAAAGAAAGAAGAGAGGGGGGGATTAAGGATGGCGTTTGGCGAGAGACGCAGAGGGAAGAGCGTGTCCCGAAAGCTGTGGCCGCGGTTTATAAAGATATATGGGTTGTAAAAGGGGTGGAGGGGCAGAAAACAGAAGAACAGGAAGACGAAATCGGGGGAAGATATGAAATGTGATGTTAGTTTTCTCCTTTTTTCCCTCTCCATCGTAAGTTCGCCTTCGCATTTCAATGTGATTGGTTATGTTGAGGTCATGAAGGAATAAGAAGCTGGAGCGTTTAGGAATAAACGGAAATGTCGAAAGTTGGATAATCGACAACGACACAAGGTCAAGTTATGAAACTTGGACAATCCTATCTTTCGGCGTATGGCGTTCGAATCCTATACAACTTTTCTTTTCTTTACATGTTGCTTTTCTTCTTTTTGAAAATGTCTACATAAATTTAACCGTAGGGCTCGCGCCAGTTCTATCATCAAAAAATATTTAAACTGTTTCGTGTTTTTAAGCCGCAGATAACTTTTGTTATTTAGTGGGTTCCTAATTCCATTTTTAAAATTGCAGCATGATTGAATGTAATACTATTCCTCTGTATTTAGCGTCTCATTTCTGGCTATTTTGGCTAATTGCGACGATGAAATTAGTAACGACATGATGAAATTGATTAAGGGACACTCATAAAGAACACCCATTCCCAGACCCCTAGACCAGTCTCGTCGTAACGCGTTATGCTAACCACTCCGCCACGGAGGACGGCTGTTATTATTCTTCTGTTTACCCAGAATGATGAGAAAAATTAGAGAGCTCCTTGGAAGCGGGTTAAGGTCTCGAAAACAGAAAGTGCATTCTGTCCTGGAAATCAAAGGAACTCTATGCAGAAGTAGCGACTCGAGAGAGCTCGGCAAATGAACACGGAATAGGGAACGGGATTGCACGGAGGGGAAAATTAGCGACTAGAGCTACCAGCCTTTCCAGATACGCTCCGTTCAGTCGCTCCCTCCCCTTCTTGCGCGGCCTTCCTCCAGAGATTCCCGGTATGTACTACAGGAGTCATAGTATTAAATGCGCTAACAACGCATCAACCAATGCAAAGCCGCTTTTCCTTTGAGAGACTGTGGCACGAAATGTTATTGTCATTGGAAGGAAAGGCTAAAACGTACAAGTTTTTGTTTAATTTTTTTAACAGAAAATTTTCAGATTAATCTATGTTACGATTATGCGCCAAATACTTGAATGTTGTTGTGTATATTAAACTCAGTCACTTCAGAAAATATTTATCAGATTGCTGTGCATGAAAACTAAAATATGTTATTTAACATGTAAATGCAATAACATTATTTATGCAGAAAATACTCTCGTCGAGGATTGATGACACCTGGCTTGTTTTAGTTTGGTGAGTGATGCATGAAGAGGCTCTGTGGTTCATCCGTCCACTAATACATGTGTATCAGGGGGTAACCGTCAGGGGTAAAAGTGACCAGAGTTTGGTGCTGATCACATCACCTTGAAATTTGTCTGAGATTGAGAATTTGTTGCACCCTACCTCTCCACATGACCTTCATGGCACGGTTCAACGGACACGGGGAACTTGACCCTTTACTTTACCAGAATATTCACATGACTAAGTAGATCTGTAACTAATGTTGAAATATGAGAGCACTTCTGGATAGGCATATACCAGAAATCTAATGTGAAAGTGTTATTTCGAAGCTTCCAGAACGTTGTGAAAGGTTTTATGAAGGTAGTACGAAGTATAAAAAGAATAAGTCACATGTTGTCAATGTATTGCTAATAAACGTGTTGTAGATAAATTCCCATTTACACTTAAATGACCATAGAAGCCTACGTGTAATTTCATCTCTTCCAACAAATGTAATGCATTTTCATAATCACCCAACCCGTCAACACACAAACATATACCAACACACATCAGACCGTACATATTGGAAACGTAACACATCAAATTCATGAAATAAATTAAGCATGAAAATCCATTAAAAGCAAATAAACAAGCTAAGAGCTAGAACTCAATACAACAGAGTAACGTTCGATGGACCAATAACAACATCAGGCTACCGTGAAAATACTGGAATTGAAATGCATTATTTCTTCATTTCAAATCCGGATTTCACAAACAAAGCAATGTATACGTATACGCTTACTATAAGCAAAGTTAACATCTGATAGATGGAGTTCAATATTTTAACTACAGCTCTCTGAAAAATAGTTTTGCACAATGCGAAAGGCGTTCGTGTTTAATTAAACGTTATTATGAATTCAAAAAGAAAAAAATAATTTAATTTCAAGACAATAATTTGAAATTAACAGGCCTACTCCTCTATTTCATTCTGATCTGAATAATAATTTTATCACAGTATTAACAATACAGGATAAGTGAAATCAGAGAAATATAATCAATTATTTTAGCAGCATAATTTCCAAAATATCTGTTTAACTCAAATACTTACAAATACCATCAATAAATGTAGCAGAATGACGGCAGCTCAAAAATTTGTTGAAGAAGCTTATCATCACAATTCCCCCATTCACAGCCTAAAATTATTAAAATGTATGTATAATTGTTGTATATATTTACAAGATAATAATTACTACAATTATGTTTCTGCACAATCAGTACTATTACTAACTTTGTTTCCATATTGTTGTAATCCCGTTTTACCTGGGATCTGAGGTCACAGGGAAGTTTCAATTATACATTTAGGTAGAGCTTAATTGTATCTGTTGGCTGAACCTGCTCCGATTAGGAGGGTAGAGATATGGAAAGTTGATGAAAAGGTTATTCACGCTTGTTCATACCTGGTAGGTGTGTGATGTTCTTGTCCTGATGCTTCTTGCAGACCGAATTGTGACAGATGCCTAGGTTCTATCCTTCGACCCTTTGCTCACCAAACCGAGCAATCCCTTGCGACTCGTAGCATGCTAGGCAGCCGTAACTCCGTGTTCCATCGTCGTAGTTCAGTAGTGTTAATGTGTTGTAGAATATTCAGAGACTACTTATCCATGTGTGCGTCGATGATAGGTGTAATTCAAATGAGCGTCAAAATCCAAAAGAGAGCGAGCTCCTTGAGTGAGCTTGCTTTTATAATATTAGGCTTCGAAAGGTTGTTAAACCTTTCGAACGCGGTAGATCTTGTTTTGATCCACGCGTTTGCCTTTCAGTTCCTTGTTTAACGGAAGTTACAAAGTTAGCGCATTCTTGGGATCACCCGCTGGTCGGACAATTCCAGGAAATAAACAAGCGTGAATATTACCATGACGAGGTTTTCTCGGTTTAATAATCTCCATATCTCTACAATATATTAAATAACACCACAGAGATTTCAAACGTTCGTTTATTTACATTATCATTAGTTCGAAATATCAAGTACTTTGGTCACAAGAAAATAACGACCATGCACACTAAAAGCAAGGTCACGAAATAAGACGGCTGAATGAGGTTCGCGCTGTTGCCACGTCAGAGCACAACTCCGTGTGATCGGATGTTCAAGAGAATGAAAGATTTCGTTGTAGATTTGGCCTTTGAATCCGTGTGATACAAACTGGCAGTATTTGCATGAAATGCCAGGAATCACACAAAAGTTCCCCGGAGAGAGAGGTCGGTCTGACGCTCGAACTAATCAACGGACGTTGGCACACATGAGGCGCGGGTACCAGCGGCTTTTGTCCCGCTCTCGCTTTGCTTTCCCATATGTGGCAGCAGCTCAATTCTTCCTATTTTCATGGCCGTGAGTTTAGGAAGAAATCAGTATGTCGTCTTGATAGTGACGTTAGTGGGGTTTAATTGCGGGAAGAGGAAAAATAAAATTTAATAACAAATATGCTCAGCTAAATTATCGCAGAGGTACCCTTCCGTCGTCCAGTTCCTTCGATGTTGACGAGATGTGCTAGCGCCAATTCCCTAATAAACACTCATCCCCAATCCTCATTTCAATCTTGTCAGATCGGTTCGGCTGCATTGATGTACAAATCCCAGTGCCTGTCATTTCGAATAAGGATTTCCAGGCAAGTAAATTTTCTGCAGGTATTATTTTAATTGTGGGTTGTTGACAGGTACCCCTCTACGAGAGAATATTTTATGTAGAAACAATTATGAGGATTCACCTATAGGGACGCCTATTTTTCAAGTTTATGTATTCGGGACTCTCCTCTATTAAGGCCGCTTTCCAAATCACAACGTTATGAAGATCAATATTAAAACATGGAAATTATCTTTTAGCAAAACTAATTACGCTACTAATATTAAAGAAAGTTATCCGTTTAAAAGATTAAGAAAATTCAAAGATTAATCCTGATATTTTATTTATAAATTATGAATAGTCAAAAACACTAAAAGCTAAATTTATTCCTTAGTTAACTCAAACAGCTGAAAGTCGCATAGCAACGAAATAAACATCCGATAGATATTCGAATTCATATGTGGTTTTCACTCAAGGTAACTTAATATATAAGGTAGCACCATCCGGAAATTGCCGATCATGAACGAGCGCGTGACGTCATGTGGGAGGATCGGTTATGCTCGGTGCTCCTTCGGTTATGTTCGTTCGGGGCTTGGCCGAAGCAAACGGCCGCTATCATTTCTATGTGAGTTTCAGAGAGGAAAAGTGTTTCATTACTTTAAGGGGTAAATATTAATTATCATACTTCGGGATGGTATTGAGGTATTCCTTTAATGATTAGTAACATAAATAAAACAGGCTACTTTTAAAAGAGGGAAAAGTGCGCATGCAAAAGTATTGTAAACATTCATGTTTCTGAAACCTGATCGATATATTACAAAGAAGGTTGTCCGCGTTCTCATTAGCATTTCAGATTTCATCATTACATAAATCGTATTATGATTTTAATAAAATAACGTTGCATGCTAAAGAAGAATTGCATAGTGAAAGAGTTACAAAGAAAGAATTGATTGACAGATTTGGTTTATTTTTGCTTTTCTGTCTTTTTTTAAATATGAAAGGAAAACCCATAAGAGGTAGTCCCCCACCCCCCGTCGTTCTCTTTTTTGTTTCCACAAGCCGGCCTCCTTGGCGTAGTGGTTGGCACATCGCGCTTCAACACCAGGGGTCCGGGTTCGAATCCCGGCCTGGGCATAGATGTTTGTGAGTGTTCATTCATCAATTGCATAATTTCGTCACTCAAACCTATCTTCGCAAATTAGCCAGAAGTGGCACAAGAAAGGAAGTAAAGTAAAGCAAATCAATCAATCTTTGTTTCCACATATACTATCACATTTACTAAATTCTCAATTTTCTCATTAAGGACAAATCAATGTCTTACCCGATTGGATTCGAACCCGGGACCCCTGGCTTCGTAGTGCGCTGTTCTAAAAACTCCCCCACGGAGATCGTCAGAGGCCTCCGAGGTACTACGGGCCTCACAGAACGTCACAGGAGTACTATCGGATTATGAATTATGGCTATTAAAGTTTGGATAATAAATAAATAAATTATATAATATATAAATAAAAAAAACGTTCTTTATTTATAGAATTTCAAAGAGAGCGGTAGTTTGCCTAACTAAAAATAAAATCCTATTTTGTTCTCACGACAATAAAAATAGAAGGCATAATCCAAAAAAAAATAATTGGTAACTATAGATTGACACAGATTTGAATAAGCTGAATTTTGATGTAACTCGTTTTTATGTGGTTCTACTGGTTAACTTTTAATTGAGTCGAAACTTGAATATCCCTAATTTTTAATCCGGTAGTAGTCCGGTATAATCAATTTAGAACAGTTAACACAACTCAGTACACAAGCCTAATATTTAGTTTTCTGACTGAATCATTCCTTCTTATTCATTCAGAACGTTGCAATTCATTTCCAAGAACATTTCAAATTTTACATAACATCAGAAAGTATTAACATTATACTGATATACTTAAAATCCAATCTTTACCGTTCTCCATAATGTAACTTTATTTTTCAAATTATCAAGTGAAAGATGCAATATACAATCTAGATAAAATTTTACTCTGCATTTGAAACTTACTCTGAATTCGAAAGAATCCCCAACCTTCTTCATATATTTATTTACTGTACAATAATTTACGGATCAAAGTTCCACATGCAAATTTTTTTTTTGGAAAGTTTTATGTGGAGGAAGAATGACGAAATAGTTTGTAAGATAGTAGTTTCAGACTTTGAAAACGCAATTGCAGTTTGTAATTTGCAGATATTTTAAATTTCTCTGGTTCAAATTTGGCTGTAAGTTATCGTTGTCATAGTTCTGAAGAGTATTGTTTCGTATTAAGAACTTCACTTACAAACGCGTGCAGAAGACGAGCCAAAGTGTACAAGTACTAATTTAACTAACTTAACCTACTCGAAATACTTGATGAGTGCTAGGAACATCAAACTTAAATGTCTTAACCTACTAAATTCAAGCCTATAGAAATAGATTTATGATCACACGGTAAATGAAACGCTTTGAGAATATCGATGAAAATATCTTAGTTCTTAGTTTAATTAAACAATAAAGGAGAAAAGTTACATGAACTCACAATGATTGACTGTGCAAGTGTATGAATTATTATTAGTTAAAGGACTTTGTCCGCAGATTTTTCATTTCCATTTCCATGTGCGTCTGAGTTGTATAAAATATACTCCAAGGCTGATATGCGACACACATTTGTAACTTGCATTACACTAATCTTAGATCTTGCTCTTTTTGACAGAAATGTACTACAAAGAAATAATGTAACATCCATTGGTTTATATTAACTACAAGGGTACAAAATTATTTACATTGTATTTGTGAAATACCAAAATTGAACAAAGTTGCAAAAATTTCAATGATGGGTGTAATATTCACTCATGCAATATTTACCATTGTGCACACAACTCTATGTAACTCGAATTGAAGATGTACTAAGTGAATTAAATTTCCAATAGCGTGGAAGTTAGTACGCGATCTTCGAAATGCACATTTTCGACAACGTTTTTCACAATAATGTGAACATACAAATCACAATCATCATCGGTTTGATGTTAAATAAATGAATTTGTTAGTAATTATAAATCCGACTTCCATAAAATGTACATAACAAATCACTTAGGCTCACTACGTACTTCGCATAGTTGAACACATTTTCAAGATATTGATGACTTTTCTTGTGGTACTGTCGGTTAGGTTACGTTTTAGATTTTGAACTTCTTTATTTAGTTAAAGTAGATTGATAGAGGTTGTTTGTAATCTTTAATTTATTTGCTTCTGAATGCAGACGTGTGTTTCTCCTTTGTAAACGATCGAATATGTTTTCCAACTACGAAACATTGCTTCCAGTTTGTGTATATATCTTCGTCTATATACTTTTCTTTTTTCTGGCAGCATAGTCTTTAGCTTGTTTAGGGCACGCCTTCCTCGATGTTTTGGTACTAAAGTATGTAAATTTCTTAAATTGGGTGTAATTTTAGCGATGGCACTGCAGTTGGCTTCAGCACGTTCTTCGGTGGAAAATTCAGAAATTCTGCTTTTAGATCTCGCACATAGTCTTCTTCACAATAATTGGCACTGCACACTTGCATTTTTTTACATTTCGTCTACAAACATGAATTCACTGTTTATTTACGCAATTATCGACTGGAAATCTATGATATTTTATGTCAGTTCCTTTAGTTTTCTGGTTATAGTTTTCATAGCTTGCTACAGCACAATTAGACATGATTGCAGTCTAAAAGTACAAAAACACAATAAAAATAAATCGAACGCTACAAAATCAATAACCTGCTTGTTCCGATTTTTGCGACGTGTTAGTAGCTAAATGTACCCCACACCAAACTTACTGCACATAGCAACGAGCACCGTCAAATCCGATCTTCCCAGATGACGTAATGCATACGTACTTCACATAGCAACGAGCACCCCCTGGTTTTCACTCGTATGCACTTCGCCCAAAGTCCCGCCAACAGGGTTTTTATCCGTTGGAAGACGACTTAGTTGATTGAGAATCACTTCGGAAACCTGGAAGGTGACGAAGTTTTCACCTAAAGCCAACCAGGACCTTTCGACTGACCACCAACAGAGTCTGTACGAAGGCGATCTGTGGTTTTCACTCGGTTACTTTTTTCTCACAGCTAACATGCATTTGATCTTTTCACAGGCAGCAGCAACTTCAAGATAATCTACGCAAAAAAAAGCTACAGCTTGAAATAGCGGTATTATATAAAATGCTGGTGATATCAAAACAGAGATTGTGATCGAGAATACAGCAACAGCATCATGGGTACCTGACAATTTTAACTCATTGCGTAATATAGGTAATATGTACAAGCTGGTGCATATTGTATCTACCAATGTCAGTCCACAGAAATCTTCCATGCTTAGGCAGTAAGTCTGGCAAATCATTCTGCCATGGAATGTTCACCTGTTCAGACACGAATCGTGGCAGTCGAGGCGTTCATCCGAACGGGTTCCATCCAGGAGACTGTGACGACGGTCCAATGAGGATCGCTATAGCCATCAACCTACATCACAAACAATTAATAAACTATTATAATTGTCATCATCATTATTATTTTGTAAATAGGGAGGGCATGTTATGTAATTGATTGAATTATTGATTGATTGAATTAAACGTTTTGGGCGCGTCGGCACCTAAGGCCATTCTTCACCCTTCTATGTATACGGGGAAATATCCCCTTATCTAAAATTCTGACTGATAAGTTAAAATAAGGGGTGTAAAAAGCACCTTGGGAAATATTAAACGTGCTAGATTGTAAAAAGACCTGTACAAAAGGAGTACAACACATTAAAAAGCCATAATGTATTAAACGCTTCCTCACAGATAGTGGACGAGCCCAGCTCGTCTGTCTGAGGATAGCAAAGTCGGCACATTCAATAAGAATATGCCAAACACTTTAATGAACAGCATGTTACTTAAGTAACACAGATAATAGAAGCAGCATTTTATATTCTATTATCATCAAACGTTTAGAAACTTACCAATGACTTGAGAACATAATCCGGAACGTTCCTTGTATTATTGCATATGGCATAGGCAGATGAATGGGATAATATAAAAGGGGCTTTTGTCTACTCCAGAGCTTCCAGTATTGTTCGAATTGAGACATGGGATAGGTCAACGATCATACCCAATCGATTCATTTCTTGAATTATTAACTGTAAAAGAAAATAATTTATAATTACTTCAACCTATTGACGATTCGGTCAGAAATTAATTTTGCAAATCGCACAGGAAGATAATGAAGCTTAATCGTACACGTGTGGGTATGTTATATAGCAATTTGGTAGTTGCAATGTAAAGTAAATGTATTAGTGTTATAGTTGCGGGTGATGGAAGGGTGGTGGTGATCACATAACCGAGAAAGTGTGGAGCTCTGCTTTTGGATAGGTGTAATCCACAGGGAAGATATTCGCTTCTAATTTTGAGTATTAGGAAGACATGCTCTTAGAGTTACAAAACGTTATTACCATGAATTATTAATGGCACCTCTCCTTATGAAACAACGATACAAGCATTTTCACTTTGATATCTTTATTCGAACTTCCAATAAATGCACATCGCAACATTAATATTATATATCTATGTAAACTCCAAACTATTTATTGTGTATTAAACCTTGCCCTCAAGGCCAATATGGAAGGGAGTATGTATGTGAGGCTCCACACATCCTCCAACTAGGTCATAGTGGGAATTGATGTGACCAGCAATACGCTGTGATTTGGGCGGAAAAGGTACTTGTAGTGTTAGTTGTAATATTAGTTGTATAATTTTTGTTAGTAATGGTACAATGTCAGCAACATATATAACGGCGCCTAGCAGGGAAGCTTGTATTTCGGGATCCAAGTGTCCCATTTTTAATACCGGTGACTGTACGTGCATTGCATAGTTTTTATGTTCTAACTAGAAGTTTTAGCTTCAGAATGATGCTGCATACTATATATATTAGCTTCAGTGTTAATATAACAGTGTTATATAAAATAGAAGTAATATTGGATCATGGCACCCAGTGTTTACTTAATACAAGGGAGAGTCAAATTAAAACCTTCATTTGCTTTTGCTTCTTATCTAGTAGATTTCTGTCTGTTGGGTTGCACAATTTTGCTACATTGTAGCACAGACCAATTTGCTGATCTACATATATTTTCAACTTTCAGTTAGTGTCTGTATACCATAAAAAGAATACGTCTTTGGGTCCACTTTTAATGAGCCACTGCGAAGGCCTATTCACACATCTGCCTGCGAACTGAGGCCATTGTTAAACATTCTCTTCAATTAGTAAAGTTGCTGGTGTGGTAAGCGCAAAAATATTGAATTTTTATTTGCCGAGAAATGTATTTACGTTTTAGGTTGAAAGAGGGCAAGAAACTACTCCTCTTCACTGGTGCAAGTGTGTATGGGGCCGTCATCTTTAAAGTAACATAAATGGCGTTTTGAAGCTCACTCCATTAGTTGTCCAGCCTTGAGGTCATATTGAAAATAACAGTTGATACCTCAGGTAATGTGAGCTATATTCAGTCTACCCTACAATTTGTATAAACTTTTAAGGTTTTCATTTCACTCTTGTAACACACAACAACTGCAGTTTTACAAGCCATAGAATATTCATTTCCTGACAGGACTATAATATGTTGTAAATAAATAAATGTGCATTTACCTGATTTCACATTATCTTATTGACATTAACATCTGAAATACTACCATCAGCATGTATCAGCTACATATTTGATGTTTTTTGCAGAAATTCACCGGGAAAGAGAAAATGTATACCCATTACCAAGACAGAAACGCCGTTCTTCTCCTCGTGTGACTTGCGAACGGAGTCCTCAGAGTCACCATATGAAGAGTCTGCCCTAGCGATATTCGAACCAATGAATCACACGCTAAAAACGAATTCTTAAAAAAAACATAACATAATTCACATATGCTGTAAGTCAGCATGTGGTAGTCAGATATGCGCCCTCCAAAATATGTTCAACAATTGAATTCATTGATTTGATTACAATTGCATTATAATAATTGTCGGCAGTCGGAATCTTCCATAAAATAAATATTTGCACTTACTTCGAATGCTACAATTTAGATAGAAATTTACTCAGGTAGGTTCAGGTATCGATTGCTTAATAACGATGACATTTTAGAAACTCATTTTCTGTGCGAATTCAATCCTCTGAACAGGTTTTCTCATAACTTGCAGGTGGTTCGAACAGAACTATTTTCCTACTCCACTCCGATATGCTTATATGTGTAGGTTAGGTGACCCATGTTTAGTGCTCTTAACACCCGTACGTGATTACATTGTTACTATTTGAACGATTTGAGAACCTGCTTTCCATCGTGTTTCCCACAAAGAGAAAACACTTGAGATTTCAGTTACTTACGAGAAGTTACTTGTACAGTCACAGGCAATAAAAATGGTACATCTCTCTCCTGAAATAGCTGCTTCCCTGCATGGAGTTACGTGTGTTGCCTGACTCCGAAGTGATAGCCGAAGTTCCCATTGAAAAGTTGCTATTGAAGTTGGCTTATTGCCTTATAGTTAGGCAACATGCACGACATTTTACAGGGAAGTAAGTTGTTATGTTGACTGTACAACAAAACGTAAATAATAATAATAATAATTTCTGCGGCATCAGCTTCTTTAAACTTCAAAATTTTTCCAAACACATTTTTTGATCCTCATGTACAACTTGTATAAAGTGCTACATAATCAAAATTTTGACTGTCAGAAGCATTAGATAGATTTTAATCGATTTGCTCTTTTGAATCCATTTTATGCACAGATAAGCTATTCGGAATGGACCTACAGTCCTCTCTACGACAAGGCGCAGTGTTAGCGTCGTCGCCTTGAAAATAAAGGTGCTTCGGATTCCACTTTAAACTGTGGGTCCAGTTACAAAGGTAAAAGGTAAAGTTCTCCCCTGTGCATAGCACCACGCCATGAAGGCATATAGGGGGTGTGGGGGTAACGCCCCACCCTTTCTTCATCCGGTCGTGAGTGGGGGTGATGTGATCAGCATCACGCCCCTGACCGCCTTTACCCCCCAGGGTTTCCCCCAGGTACCCATGTTATTCGACGCTGGGTGGGCGCCGGGGCCGCTTCCACCGTTAGAAAAGTTCCCGGATTTGAACCGGCCGGGGATCGAACCCGGGACCTTGAGCATGGTAGTCAGACGCGTTACCGACCGAGCCACCGCGGCCACTTACGATTAACCTTATTGTGCATAAAGTGGACTTCAAACACCAAATGAATGAATCAATCAATCGAACCTCTATGTTCCTCCACAGGGCATCGAACCCGGTCACAAGGCGACGTTGTTTCCACTTCGCCATCGGGGAGGACCCTAGACCCGTTGGAATCATTATTTGATTCAAAGTACAGAGTACAGCGCCTTGAATAACGTAGTGTGGAAAACGGCACAGTTCTGCGCTCTCTGGCTGGTTCCACTAGAAAATAATCCGCTAGATTTGCTGGTGTTGACCCCGGTGCTTGGTGTTCGACTGCTTATAATGGAAGTAAATGGAGATTTCGCTGCAACGTCTGATTCTTTTACATGAAGCATTTCTATGAATGTGATAATTGCTATGCTATTTGGTACAGTGGTCGCGAAGATATTAACGAACATTCTAGACAGTCGAGCACGTCCTGTTATCTTCATACTTTCGTTAATAATACGGGAGAAAAAATACGCGTGGAATGTTCTTGGCAACTAAATTTTTGTGTATGAATTAGGTTGATTATTATTATCATCATCATCATTTCTTTTAAAGATATACACACTGAAGCATTTGTATTTTTGATATTTACTCTCTCTTTTCTTCCGCTTTAAACTAATCGCGGCGATGATGATAATGATGATTCCATGAAACGACAAGGGGAACCCCACAAAACTTTCTTAGTGACATCAAACCAATGGGACAAGCGACACGGGATGTTCACACTGTCACACTAGTGACACACACTTTCAGACTGTAAAATAGCATTCATTGCACATGAGGGTCCAAACAGCAAACGACACGTTCATATGGCGTATTCGCGTGCTACTTGTTACTTCGGTCGGAAAGCTCCTTAAAGGAAGGATGCTGACAACACCGAAGCGACGCGCTACAGGGGGAGTTCTCAACTAAGTGACAACCGACATGGTGCCTTCAGTCTATTGGCAAGCGTTGCTTGCGAACAACAGATAGGCGACACGATAAACCGCACATTACAACAATAGATCTAGGCGACACGATAAGCCACACGTGTCGCTTTGTCGCTTGTGCGTCGCTCAAACTGGGCCATTCCCTCAATAGCTTGCAACATGTTGCCGTGGTTTGTTGTTTGTTGAGATTGCGCACCAAAGCGACAAGCGGCACGCGACACTTATCGCTTGAGGATTTCACCAACCGAACGCTGGCTTGTGCTTCCCATCATGCCGCTACGATGTGAAATGTTGCTCTTGATTGGCTCCTTTCCAAGCAACATGCGTGTGAAATCCTCGTATCGTTTGTCGCGTGTCGCTTTGGTGTAAAATCTCCTTGAGGAAACGGTGCAGTCAGAGCTTTTGTCCCTATGGTTCGAAAGGCTGCATTGATTTCCGACTGCTCGCTTTCAAGCGTCATTTGTGGTTTTTTGCCTCCGTATGAAATATCTCTCAGGATACTATTTATATTCTAATAACATAGAAAAATAAACTCTAATACACAGTCCAAGACCTGACGTCCGGAATCACATTGCGATGTTTCTTCTTGTGTTACGCATGCTATTTATTTATTAATTTTATTTTACTTTTATTTTCAAATTAATGCCATTTCGTGACTGCAAATCACTCCACAAATATAACTGTTTCCATCAATTCACTTACCTCTTTCTAGAGAAACAAATGTACACAATATATTCCAAAAACTAACTAAGCTCATTACTTTCATAACAAAATTAGCACCTGGGTCGATAGCACTGCCATCTACTTGTCATCTTCTCGGGGAACCAGTTTCTTGGGTTGTTTTCCACACTACGTTATTCAAGGCGCTGTAGTATAGAGTAAAACCTTTGACTTTAGTCATAACATATGAATGAACATGAAGGTGTAATATTAGAAAAAGAAACAGCACAGATGAAGCTATATGCGGAACACTAGTTCCTTGAGTCTACTAATTTTGAAAAATAGAATTATAAAACATATTATATTGTTATTTCATGATTTTATTTTAAAAATAGTGCATTTCGTTTATTATTTTTTTTTCAAGGATCAACAACCTTCTTCATGTACGTACATTCTTACAAACTACATAACTAAGTGCAGAAGAATATCTCTACAGCTATAGGAAACACATTCGTCGTTATACACTCTAACGCTGAACACTACAACATTTCCTACCAAATAATCAAACTATAAACGTTATGTTTCAGCCTTATATAAATGTATTTTTAGACTCTCAAACAAATTCAAAAGTCTAAATGAAGAAGACGTTGCTATAAGGTTGGAACGTCACGTTTATAGAATGTTTATTTTACTGAAAATCCTGCAGTATTCAGCATTTTGAGTGTTATATTAAACATGAAAACAAGGCTCAATATTGTTAAGATTTCTTATTCGTTTTCTTCCTCTATTAACAGAAACTCGCCTGAATAACAAAGATAATAATTATTATTTCAAATTTATTATTCCTCTTCACCTAGCTTTGCAAACAGATGCTCCCTATTTTAAGAATGTATGTGTTTGTTGTAGCAAACTTTGTCGTCTTGTAATGAAATGATTCCGGGTTCGTGTCCCCTTCCCCGATTGGCCTACATGAGCATGAAGTGCAACAGGCACACATATTACGATAACTGATATGAAACTTAAGACTGTCTTTATGGTACAGACCTTAAAAAGATGTAAAGCATGGACACATTATTTTTATTTATTTATTGCAGTTGTGCGTAAGTGTGACATAGCGAGGTCCTAGCTGGTAGAACATCCTAAAAACCGCTAGACTGCTCCCCAAAGAATGTTCTCCTTCCACCCCTATCAAACTTGCCCCCAGCCTCGATTATATCTTCCAAATAATAGTTTCAAAAATCACAATACGAAATTAAAAGAACTAATTTTACAAGAAACTAAAATTTTCATAATTTGAAAGTATGTCCTACTCCTAGAGTTTAGAAACTGTAGATGACA
Source organism: Lepisma saccharinum (assembly GCF_977018435.1). NCBI lineage: Eukaryota > Metazoa > Arthropoda > Insecta > Zygentoma > Lepismatidae > Lepisma > Lepisma saccharinum. Next base: position 14,274,373 of record NC_139252.1, read on the forward strand.
ACACTGTCAAGTTATCTTCGAGCTTTTATTTGTAAATGGGAATTCAACCTGAAGTGAGTCTAGCTGCTACTGTATTCTAGTAAAATGAATGAGAGTAGACAGTATAGATAGTAATTGCAATATACTACATGTTCTCGATTATGCCTTTCAACCGAGTAAATTAAAAATAAGTTACTATACTCTGTCCAGGCTATCTCTGGAGCAACGAAATCAAGTCTCTGCGCAAGTAGTGAGTCGAGATTGCTCCACAAATAAACATGTGAGAGGAAATGGGATTTATTGGAGGGGGAAAGCGAATGCAGTTACCAGCTTTGGCAGCAGCCTGTACCGTTTCTCTCAAACCCCTTTCTCTGCCGACGCGCTGCCTTCATCCTCATATTACGGGGATAGAGTATAAGTCTATGGAGCAGTTCCGGTGATTTTGGGAGGCGTGGGGGGCGGTTGCCTCTCAACGTTTGCCAATTTTTGCATCTGCACTATGGCCTTTTAATGCTACCAATAGAAAGTAAACTGTTCTTGCCCCCTTTCTGTTTTCACTCAACCGCCGCTACTGCTACAGACTACGATCACCTTTTCCTTACCTACGCTTTTTCCTTAAGTATCAACGAGCATCATCTCACACATGAAATCACCATCTCTATGACAGTATCTTCCTTTTCGAATTCCCTTTGTTTCCTGCCAATATCTGCATAGGCACATTACGTGGTGCATAAATCGTGCCTTCTGCTCCTCAACAATCGAAGGGTTAATTGCAGTTCAGTTGTTATCTCAGTACGTTTCACTGCACTAACAGAACATAAATAGACCTGCAGCATGTGTGCACTGCTTATAAACATGCCGTAGGGATGAGATATTGGAGTAACTGGGGTATGATTCTTGATCTATCAGATCTGAATACCAACAGCCATGTATCTGAGAGGGAAACATTAGTAGGAAATGCTTTTATACTTGTCAAGCAATGTACATAAAAATCGATATATGTGGATTATGCTTACACTTAAACGAAAATAAGCAACATGAGGATACCAAAAACAGTGGGTTGGAAATACAGGAAGGGAAGCATATTTTCTGGTGTTGATAGTCACACATAATTTATTTATTTATTTATTTATTTCGAACATACAGGCACATGCCCAATTATAGTGTTCACAGAGTATTATGTAAACAAGAATGTAATACAAAAATAATATTAAATCAAGTGAGAAATATGAAATACTGTTATTTTGATATCATTATGTAGATATGAAATAAATACACATCTACAGTAAACGTTTTCTTTAACAATAACAACTAAATCATTTTTAAAAAATAAGGCTATTATTTATCCTCGTTAAAACCGTTAAGTATATAACATTGTCATGTTTTTATTGAGGAGTGGTGGAATCTATGGAGGGGGGGGGGCATGGTGGAAAATTATGGGGTTGGCAATTTAGAAATTAGGGAGTGCCAAAAATCTTGAGCCATCCCTGGCAATAGAGTTCCATCAATTTAATTACTGAGAATAGCTTTCCTATTCTCCCGACATTTGTGTTCATAGCGTACACCGAGATTTTCATTAGCAGTGACGAGGCTCGTAAAACAAATTGCTACTCTTAACCATAACGATTATCGATGTGGGATCCCTTTGTTGTTCTGTTTATAAACCAGACGTATTTCTACATCCTCAGTGTTCTTCACCCCGCTAAAGCACTTTCTGCCGACAGAAAAGAAAAAGTGGCTACGACTCGCTTCATTAAGGGTGTTCTAGGCTCTCTTGCATCCTGGTAGCTTGTTTGTTGCTGGTAGGAGAGTAAATATTGGGAGTCTTTATTTGTTCTAAGAGCTCGTAATTCTACTGGAGGGATTTTCATCCAATTGGAAATCTGTACACACAGAGAACAGCCATTGGCAATATTTGGAACATAGTAAAAATTGCTTTTCATCTTCTGCAATATCTACAAGTAGAGTACGCACTCACATATTACAAAGTAGTATTTACGTTTAAGATGCTTGGGGCAAAGATTCAAGACTCTGAGGTAGGTGAGCCAAAGGTATTCTGTGTTCCCAAAATGGCCCACTATACGAAAATCATATTAGTATTTAACACAGCTAACAAATGGCACTACATTAATACACCCCAGTCCCTCTCAGGTGCACCATACACAAAACGAACTGTCTAGGACTGTGCAGACCAGTCTTCCGCGGAGGTCGGCTATTCGTCTTTACTGTATATAATGCATATCAGCAATCAAAAGTTTCACACCAACAATTTTCTTTAATAAGATGTAGAAACCTGAATAAACATGAACAAATATAAAGTAAGTCTTGAAACTTTCCTGGCGACGAATGATGAAAAGATTCTCTCTCGCTATCGACCAGGCGAGTTGTGGAAAATATTCCAAGCTTTCGAGAACTAACATCACTCTCATCTTCAGGGTAGAAATGCAGTTCTGAGCGTCAACCCTGTGTATATAGGTTAGTGGAAGGGGGATTCCGGTGAAGATTGCGGACCAATCGGGTGGCGCGTCTGCTGGGTGTGCGCTTCTGGTTAACTAACGCTGGGTCCAGATCGAGTCCCGGGTCGCGATTAAGATTATCTATTTCCTCATGAAAGGCTATTGCTTCTTTGATAAACTTTGAAGTTTTGCTATGATTTATGTGTTGCTGAAATCTGGTCTATGTCCCTAGTTGATTGAATGTTCTGCTAACCCATGGGCCACCTTGGTAACATATGTAATGGCTTTGTAATTAGTTTTTTATTCTAAAAGTTATGAACAATGTTACACAATATCTACTTTTTTGGTACACGTTGTTAATTAGATATAGGAGTTATATCTTTTAATTTCAGAAATGTATCTCTCATAAAATTTCCATAGAATCTTAAGTAGGACCACCTTTGGTTCACCTACATTAGTACTGATTTCGCCTCCTTCACAGCCATATAGTTAGCATTGTTGAGAGGGGTCCCGGGTTCGATTCCCGATCTGAGCCCCCACAATTTGAGACAGCGTCGTGAAGACAATTGGGGAGCTACTTGAAAAAGAAGAAGTCTCCGGCCTCGAAGGACAGACAACAGCAGTGATGGGACTCGATGCAATTAATAACTTTCGAAACTGATTTTATGTTCGTATAATTGAATTAATACACATACTCTTCACGTGTTCAGTTGGAATAGACTAGTTCAAACACGAGAGGGAAATACCGTAACAAACTCTGAGGTTTGTGGGATCGAACCAAGAACCTTTAACCATTCAGATGGCTGATGTAACTCGAGGTATCATTTGAGCACTCGCTCTTCATGGTAAGCCTAATGGTAATGAGCAAAAGGTACAAATATCTACACACTTCAATGGCAAACACAACACTTGAGTTTAAACCCCTGCAGACTGTATCAGCATGTCTAAGAATAATGGTATACCTGTCCCTACACTGGAGTCAAAGATCTTTGAAGTTTGATTCTGATGGCCACTGTACAAGAGTCTGACTTGCGACTCGCTACTTAATACGTTCTTCCCTGAACCGTCCTTCTCCCCTGCTCCATTTCAGGCTCGTTACTAACTGCCTGACGCTCCGTACTCAAACCCACTGCTCGACCGCCTCACCGTTTAGAATTGCTCGTTTGGAACTCGCCACTGACCTCTCTCCTCCCAGACATTTATTCCAACTCAATTTATTCAATATCGCCGACTCAGTTATTTGACGACTCTTCCTTGATCGCGGTTGTTTGCACATCTTTGCGACAAACGCGATCCAAGAAGCTCAAGGAAGCTCGGCCATGTCTGAGAAGACATCCCTTAAATGTTTCGAGCTATTTCCTGACTGGAAAGGTGACGGCTAAATGACTGGGGTTCGGACGTCTTTGTGCTTTACATTTCAACAATTCCACAGATTATTACGATACGAAGAAACACGCACGAAAATACTTTGTGGGTTTCAGTTTCTTATTTCTCTGTTACGTATTTGATAGTGTATTATCGCTCGATTTTTGTATTTGTGATTTGTGATGGGTGTTCTAAATCCTAACAAACTCTGTCAAAGTGGAACAACTACATATTAAACGTGTAGCAGCCAACTCTATCTTGTTAGTGGACTTGTCCAGTCGTTGCATGGGCATTGCGTTCATGGTAACATTTACACAGATGGATTACATATTTTCAAGTTTCTTTCCTAGCACATTATGTTATTACCGATGAATTGAGAAAGGATTTTAGGGTGCAAATTTATGGTCGAGAAGGGAAGAAAAGGTTCTGAAAATTTTTAAATGTTTTCAAAAACGTTTTGATATAATGCCTTCATTCAGTTCTAAACCAGTTACTTTAACATTCTTTATTCAATACCTTAGTAAGCAACATAATTAGTAGATAATTACATAAAGTAACCGGCATTTATGTAGTAAACGTGGCATTTACAGGGTTTCAAACAACATATTATACTGGATTTCGAATGTAAGTCGCTGACGCTTTCAGCTCAGGAGATCCTTATGTGTGTAGATACTACATTATCTTGGGAACTATTAGGGCTGGAATGATTATATTATACCATTTTATAGCTCTCGTTCTGATTTACAAAATTAGACTATAGGACTTTATGCGCTGCTCAAGAAGAGTATAAAGGGTTCAAAAATGTACAACAAAGTGTGTTCATTTTACTTGATTTTATATCCTTAAATACATATCTCAAACGATTGGTATGAAACAACTATATTTTTCGAAAGGTGGTACATATTAAAATCCGTTCCCTACTGATGAAACAATATATTTTCTGTTCTTGTAAAAATGGAAATCTAATATTTATATACCGTTGAAGAATCTAAACTTGGGGGTAGACTTTACCCCTCCACAGCAAAACTTTGGAGAAAGAAGAATGTTTGCAGAATCGCAGAATCTTTTACAACCAGGACTACAAGCAGGGCTCTGGCTTTCTTTGCTGACGCCGAGAATCATATCACAAGGGTGTTATCTCTTCCCCCACAGCTGTTGTTTGTGCTCCAAGTAGTCCGTGACGAGGAAGACAAGGAAGAAGGCAACCAACGACGCTGAGTTCCTGTCCCCGCCATCTGTTTTGTTTGTCTTCTTTCCACGAGGAAGGCCCCAAGAAGGAGACGATCGTGATTTCGACACCTCGCACTTAGGGATTGGTTTTTAAGTGCTAGTCAGAAAAAGCTTGATATGAGATTCTCCCTTCATGCTCGCAGCATCCTGTTCATATATTGTGAACTACTAAAATTTGCACAGAAGACGACTTATTTGAATCGACGAACATATTTGGCCAACCCGTGGCGGATTGGTTAGCTTAACACACTACTACGTCAGGGGTGACATTTTCGAATCAAGACCTTGGTCATGGGTGTTCTTTGTGAGTGTCCTTAATCAGTTTCATCATATCAGCATTCATCCTAATCGTCGAGATTAGCAAAAAGTGGGAGAAAATAGACGCTAAATAATAAATCAAATCGACTATTTAAGAAAAACTAAATATGCTGACCAAGGCAGTAATTTATTTTATTAAAAACATAAACTAACGTAACGTTTCAACCTTCTAGCAAGGTCTTCTTCAGACTCTGTATTAAGTACAAAAGTAACCAGATACAACAAAAGGGCATTATATATACACAAACATTACTCCCTCAAGACTATTTAGAAAGTTGTTTTGAACTTTCTAGCAGATGACTTTCACTTGCCAACTTTACTTTCACCTAAAAGGCTAAACACAATTACTTCCATATAGAATGTGGTTGGACTTTTAATCTCACGCTCTTTTCCCTTCATTTTTCTTCCTTCTCCTCTCCTCTTTCTCTCTTGTCCTTTCCACTCTTTCCAACATCTCCTTCCATTCTTTGTTTAACTTCAGTCCCCCATTCCAGTTCATTGTGTCTTCTTCACCTTTCTTCTCTATTTCCTTGGCTTCCTTCCATTTTCTCACTAGCATTCTCTTCTCCCTTCCTATCTGCTTAGCTTCATCCCACTCTATGTCATGTCCTGTTTCTCTCGTGTGTTTAAATATTGCATTTCTCTCTCTCTTAAGTCGAACATCATCCCTATGTTGTTTCAACCTGTCTTTCAGCCTTTTTTTTCGTTTCCCCTATGTACACACTCTGACAGCCTTTACATTTCACTTCGTAGATAATCCCTTCCTCTTCCTCTTCTCTGTTTTCCTTTTTCTTGTTAGCATTCCTCGCTATTCCTAAGATGCTTCTCCCTCCCTTCCTGTAAGTTTTAATTGCCGCTTTTCTAAGCACTTTGCATATCTTTTCTGTGGTCTTCCCCATACTCCTTATTCCAAACCTTCTCTCCTTTTCTTCTTTCTCTTCCAATTCTCCCCTGCCCGTTTTCTTACTTCTTCTTTTTATGTCCAGTCTATCCGGATTCTCATAGCTATTCTTTTCCAGCTGTTTCCATAGGCTATTTATTTTGCCTTCTTTTTCACATTCTTTCATGAATATTTTCTTGATTCTGTCCTCCATATTCTTTATAAAATTTATTTTTGTCACCTCACTTACATCACTTCTTTTGTGGCAGAATACCCCTGCTGCACACTTCCTCTGATGCCAAGCGGTTTCAATTTCTTGTCCTCTTTTCCTTTTCAAGAGTGCTAGCGCAGTGCTAGCATCGTTGTCTTGTAATCAAGGGGCCTAGGCTCGATTTGCAGTGGAGGCACATAGTGGTTTGGATCCCACTTGAAACTGTAGGTCCCTTTCCAATTAGCCTTACTGTGCATAAACTGGACTTAAACACCAATCGCTCTCAGGATATTATACCGGATTCAATGTTTACTTCATTCATCAATTACAGTTGACCTAGAGGTTTTCTCTATAATTGCAGAACGTCTACAATGAACTGTCCGCTTCTCCATCGCTTTCTCTTTCATTTTGTCCCGAACAAAGAAGAGAAGAGGAGAAATGGAAAATGGGCACTTCCTCCTAAATGATCGTAGAAGTCGCCTACACAAGCGAACCAATCCAGAAGAAATGCGATACGACTGTCAGTGGCAGTTTTTCATTCATGTTACATATCGTTCGTCAAAAGTAGGAGGGGGGGTTGCTCCCGAATCAAAATTTGACACGGCCAGAGACTTTCAATTTCGTTTTCTTTCAGCTTTCCTTCCCCTACTCTCTCTTTCCTTCTCTAATCACCTTCTTTCAGCCACTCTTTGCCACTTCTGCTCTTTTGGAGCCAGATCTAGTTATGTTTGCGCACTCTATTAGCTCCTTCAATTTCGAAATGGTCCAAACAGCTTTTTAGCTTCACCAGGGTAAATTTAGCTCTGAATCTAACCCTTTTAGTATTAAATTGTCAAATAGAGATTCTTTCCAAGACAAATTGACTTTTCTAAATATCGTGTGTACGTCCAGCCATCACCATCATGATTAATTGTGGTAAGACTGCAAGAGGACAACAATACATTAGTTTTAGTACGATTAAAAAAATAACAGATAAAAAACAAATCTAATATGCCAGTTTTTAATGTAGTCCAATGAAAACGAAAATCAAACAGCGTTATGCCTGGAAAGCACTTGGTTGGGTGACCGTCTATTCTTCATTTCAATTACTTTTCAATTAATATTTTGAGATAAGGCATCTAATTTTAGGGGGACTCGACACAATCGCAGATGATTTTTAAAATTCCAAAAGAGCATTGCGTATTTTGGCAAATGCACACAAAACTGATACATGTAAACTCTTTTTAAAACATTTCGCATATTAACACTTCCCAGATTGTACATACTTGAAACACTTACTTTCAAAAACGAAACAAAATCGAACTATCCAAGGAATATATACACTCACAATTACAGTACGAGACAAAAATATAGCTTCCACATTCCCAAGGTGCAGATAACTGCATACAAAACAGAACCTTTTTACACAGTCATCAAGTTATACAATATGTTACCTAACAGTTACAAAAATTTGGAAAGAACCACGGTCATTAAGTGTAAAGTGAAAAAAAATGTTATTGGAATATACGTACATTATATTCAGTTGAAAGATGTAAAGATGTCGCTAGTGTGCATGTTCTTACGGTGAACGAAGCGATTTCCCAACACATTCGCTCTTGCCACTTACAACGTATACCACTTTGTCCTCATTTATCATTGTATGATTTTAGTATTATAATATGCTATACTATTATAAAAACATACTGCCCAATTGATCTATAGATATACATTATGTCCCATGTCAACTTGTTTTATTTTGGGATCATTCCATGTCAAATCAACCGATGTCTCAACCTTGACATCTCAGAAATTGATAATTTTTGATGCAGTGCTAGTACCAGCAAAGTTGACAAAAATTGTCAAATTTCATATTTCTTCGGCTGTTAATTTTTGAGATATTGATTTTCAAAAAGAAAAAATCCCAAAACTTGATGAAATTTTGAATTTTTTAAACAACTGTAGATCAAAACCTATTTGAACTGAGAGCTCAAATTGGTTTCATCTTGTCAGCTTTTGATGAGCTTTAATATGAAATGTATCATGACTGTTGTAATTGAATTTGGAATTACTAAAACACTTGTAAAAAGGTTTTTGGAAAATCTCAAAAACACCATTTTATTTTTATTTTTTTAAAAAAAGATATGCTTTGAAGACATCAATTGACTATTTGTGTGCTAAATTTCATAATGGGACCGAAATGTTCCTATGAAAATTATTTTTTTTTGTATTGAAATGTGTGCGATATTTGCTAAATTTGTTGATCTCCATGTTAATGTCTAAGTCAGGGGAGAGTGTATGAGTGAGTAGAAAGATTTAAAGACTGAAGACGAAATGTCAGTGATGATCATCGGAGTGGGAGGCCAGTTTGTGTGGCAACTCAGACAGATTAATCAGCGAATCCTTTAATTTAATACGCTTTAGTCACGAGTTTCACGTGACTTTACAAGGTTATAGAAAAATATTGTAAAACAGTTTTCAATTATTATCGTTTAGTTAAAAGAACGTAACGTAATTTATGCAAAGAGGAAGAAAATCCGTCAACATTTTCAACAATGGCTAATCTATTTTTATATTAAAAATTCTAAAAATGTCTAGTGCAGAGTAATATGTAACATTTTGCTGAAATAAAAAATGAGTTATGAAACACCGCGTAACAAAAGTCACAAGTAACTACTATGGCGCGTCTATCAAACAGCTCGCACAAAATATAATTCAATAAGATTTAAACTGACAAAGGTAAGACCTTCTGACTTTGACAGAGTGTAGCCAGCACCCCAACTGAAAGCTATGGAGAATGGTCTACTTATGGTGCAAGAAATAACGTAAACGATAAATTCAGCGCTGCATGGGAGACGGTTCATACTAGTTAATGGTTAAAGTTAACCTCGCACCCCTTCATATCTAAAATTAATGTGCCACTTAGCTATCTTATGCGGATCGGGTTTCGCAACATTGCTTCCAGTCCGTTCTCTCAAAAGTCTGGAGACTGGAGGGTGAAAAGGTATGATATCACGCTGCCGTGTGTCGGAATCGGATTGGAGCACTCAGGTGAAGCGGAAAACATATATTTCTAGGCGAGCAGCTTGACTCAATATACTCTCAATCTCCTTGGATATTATTTCTCTTCTGCCTTTCGATGGCCACGCTGCTTCGGAAATACTTTTCTTTCCTTTCTGGTGGCAGGAAAACTAAATTAATCACACCGCGGGGGAAAAAAACTCTCGGTCTGTGGAAAATGTTCCCTTTCCGTGGCTGCTTGATCCGACCATTATCCAATCCCAGAAAACCTCAAAGTATTAACCTGGTAATTCGATTCTCTTGGCCTTCCGTATATTTTAACTGTCAAAGTAGCTTGATTGAACACAAACTCTTGTTCACCCCCAAACTTCAGTTGACTTATGTATTCACTACAAGGGAGATTTACATCACTTCCATTCTTAAACATCCTTAGCACGTGTTTGCAAAGAATTTTCCATCTGAGAGGGGTAAAAGTAAAGTAAAATGGTCCCCCGTGCTTTGCTCGCTTGATTGATTGACTTATTAGGTGTTTTAAGTCCACTTTATGTACAGTAAGGCTAATCTGGACTGCATCTACAGTTTAAAGTGGAATCCGAACCACTTGTGCCTCTACCGGGTTTCGAACCGGGATCCCTTTAGTACAAGGCGGTGACGCTATCACTGTGCCCTGTGCCTTGCACCACGCCATGAAGGCGTATAGGGTGTGTGGAGTTAGGACTCCGTACTTTCTTGATCACAACCGAAGGTTGGGTGTGATGTGATTAGCACCACGCCCCTGGTCGCCTTCCCCCCCAATTTTCCTACAGGTACCCTACCCAATTTATACGAGCCTCACCGATAGCGCAGTGGTAGCGTCGTCGTCCTGTAACAAAGGGGACCCGGGTTCTATACTGGTAGAGGCAGATAGTGGTTCGGATCCCACTTTAAACTGTAGGTGCAGTCTTAAAACACCAAATCAATCAATCAATCAACCACTTTATAAGACGCTGGGTGAGCTGCTTGAACAGGTGGAAAAAATACCGGTTCTAACCGCCGGGAACAAACCCAGGTCCTGGGACGGGTGGATGTGTAAATGTTGGAGCCAAAATGACACTAAATAGAGCCTTAGTAGGGGGGGGGGGAGGGATAGGATATTTTGATGGTGTTAGTTGTGTGTGTGAGGTGTGGGTAAAACAACGATTGTTAGTCTAAAATATCTACTCTGTTCCAGTACTCTGTGGAGCAAGGCCGCGCAAGAAGGGTAGAGAATGGGAGACTGCAAGTTGGCGGAGCGAAGCAGTGCCCGCTTCTGCAAATGGCTCACTGACCTCTAACGAGTTTATTGGCTGAGACCTCTGGAGTCACTCCTTGCGCAGAGACTTGTTTTCTTTCGCTCCCTCCTCAGACACTCAAGATAGAGTACAGAAGGTTGTTCGCTTTATATCCGACCATTTTTGACGGGTACTCACCTTAAGAGATACCGCGCCGCCACCACCGATCATGTTCTATTGGACCATCAGCATTGTGGACGATCGCCCGGCATCGGAGTTTGCATTGCAGCAAGCTCCGGCGCAGGACAGGCATGGGAATTCTGTCCCACTCCTCCCTGCAAGCTTTCCATAGACCATCCAGGGTGCGCGGGCGGCGATGTTGAAGACGTCGTTTCAACAGTCCAAATGCGCAAAAATCCATTGGACTGGCATCTGGGCTATTCACATGAATATCTTCAAATGGAATGATACGAATTCCTAATTCCTCTGCCATTTCCTGATAAAAGCGTAGTGATGTTCTGGCGGTATGACTCAAAGCCTTGTCCATATGGATCATCACCTGGTTCGCGTCCATTCCATACAATTGTGGGATGAGGTGTCAGAATGGAGTCTTGAAAGTATCTGGCATTCACCTTCACGTTTTTGTCCACCTTGCGTTCATCAACTTAACCTCATATCCGAATCCCGTCACAACCATAAAGCCACGAAGGAAACTTTCCCTGCACTGACGAACAAAGTTGCTGCGCCCCTTGCCGTCTATGTCACTGTATGTGATCGCCCGAAAATGACCACCAGCAGTGAGATGGACATATGATTCATCCATTGTGACACCTTTCTTCCATTTGGAACCCGCCAGGTACTTTTGATACAGTTTCCTGCAGTTCGTCTTACGTTCGGCAATGTGACGCGGTAGAAGGTGGTGTACACGGGCCTTCCGCACACACTTTAACCTGAGGTGCTTGCGAATTGTTTTGTTCACAGTTGACGGTGCGAGGTGAAATCTGTGGGCCATATCACGTTGAGTCGGGGGATTTTCTTGGCACGCCAATCGACGGATCCCCCTTAGCACTGCGGGTGACACTTTGCTTGCACCCCTTCTCCTGGTGGTTTTCGTGGGTGAATGTTTCGCAAGGAGAGCCTGTTGTGTGTAACGGGTCACAATAGCTTTCGCAGTAGTCACCCCGAGTGTTAAACCAGTCTCCTCACACTGTTTCACAATGCGTACGTATGAAAACTTAGCATGGAAAAGAGCCATTACGTAACCCTCCCAATACCGGTTTATTTTCGGCGCCATTAAATAACATTCACTACCAACACTCACACACTGTAACGTGCAGCAGTTCCACGTTACAAATATGTATATAAACTTAATATTTTTCTTTGTTTGGTACTTAAAATTTTTGTGTGTTAATGGTTAATTACCAAGAAAAGTGGAACACACCTCGTATATAGACTATACATCCTGATGTTAAATATATGTTCAAAGAGTTTGTTTCTTTCTGCCAGCAAGCTGAGCTGGAATTTCATTATCGGTGACAACAATGCGAGAAAGCAATCGCTATTGTGTAGAAGCCAGGCAGACTCAACTTTATGTAAACGTTGAAACCGGGGAAAAGACGAAAGATTAGGCTGTTTTCCCCACGCTATATCTGTCGTGTCCCTTGGCGGACAATAATTTAACTAATATCATATTAATCCCTGATTCTTTTAGGGCCGTTTCTTCAATGTTCAGTTAAGGTGCATGTTAGCACGTAACTGGAAGTTAGTGAAAATTTCTGTTTTTCAATGTAAAGTTAGCTCGTAACTGGAACTCTGGTGGCGATTATCTTTACTGGTGCTTCTTCTTGCAGTTACCAGCCTAACTGGAAGTTACGAGGCAACATGGATGCCTCGTGCAGCTATCGAAGTTCCACATTCGCAACTTCACTGTCAGATTAAACAAGATATGATTCATAAAACTTTTAAATTCGTACAGAAAAAGACTTATTTTGTTTGGCAGAGCTTACCAATGTCCATGCAAATATGGAAATTAAGCATCATAGTAGCTAGAATTCGCTTGGTGATGTTGTGTTAGAGAATTTGTGGTCAGGATATCTGGTCTACTAGGCGTGATAATCTCCAATCGGTAATTTGGTGTAGTGGTTAGCGGCACTACCTTTCGGAGCGTGTTGTGTTTTGTAATACGAGTTCGAGTCCTGGTCAATGGAATTTTTTTTTCTTGTCAATTATTTATTACGTGTGTTGCATTTAATTCACGCTTTATTGTTGAATGATCTTCTCAGATAAATATTAGAGTAAATTTTAAAATAATTTTTACTCGTACCTTCATATTTTTAGAAGTTTAGAAAGCATGCATGCTTACTATTAACATCATGTTTTTTCGCTCAACAACATGCATAGAGAGGTACAAAGCATGCAGTCAAATGTACAATATTTACATATTAATAATAATAATAGTGTTTATATCAACAAACCTTTATTATTAATGTCTCGACTTTAGACTTCTTCACGCTTCTTCTACAAGAAAGTATCTGCGCTTGCGCCTCATAACATCATTTCCCCCACGTGGAATTGGCCTTTATTAGAAGAAAACCAAATTTGTAGTGCTGTCTTTCGTTATTTTTTTCGTAAGCATACAAAATGGATACGCAGCCATTGTTCCTATCGTTTCACAATGCAATAACGTGTTTTCGAGCGCGGCGTGCTAGTAGTTCTATATTTAAACGCCAGGCTGTGTGCCAGTCGACGCGGTTTGAAACTATACTAACAGATGGCGGGCAGATCGATTTCCTGTAATTTCCGTGCTTCAGAATTGCCAACACACTGTTTCGGAGAACGAACCATGGTTTAGTTAACTGGAAGTTACTTTCACATTGAAAAACCCGGTGCTGGTTAAGACTGGCTGTTATCTCCAACTTGCAGTTAGTTAACAGAAAGATTAACAGGACATTGAAAAACTGGCCCTTACTGGAAGACGATGTAATCAGAATTTAGTTACGTTAAGGTAAACGAAAGTTATGCTAATTATGTTCCTCTTTGATATTTTATTAATATGTATTTTATTGTAATGTAAAATTGAGGTAAAGATAAAAGTTGGTAAATCCTTCACGGCACCGATAAATCCTATATAAGCAACAAAGCTCGGTGGCCCGGGGCCTTTTGTATTCGAACTCCAGATAAATGCGGAACTCGTATTACCGTCTTTTCTTTTCACACCCGTATTTCTGCGCTTACTTCCACGTCGCTACTAGGAATTAGTTTATTCTGGATTACCTTAGGACAATTACTTAGCTCTTCTGGTCAGAAGGCTTATGTTCTCTCGGTTCTATGCTCCTGGTCAGGAGATATAATTGAGAGGATTGTGATTGTCTTAGGATATACCAGAATTCGGGATCGGTCGATAGACTGTTGGTAGTCAACGTTTGTGTCCCTGGTCAGGGAACACCTTTTCTTATTCTGTGGTCACGGATTAATTTTCAGTTCTCTGGTCAGAGGCTGAAAAGAGAAAAGGAAGTTGGATACTTAACCGAATATCGACAGAACCTAGTGGGAAAAAGGATTGTTGATTGCTTATAGAATCTTGGTCAAGATTGAGAACCTTTGACCTAGAATTACGAGGGACCTTACATCGAGGATTGAAGAAGCCGGAATAACCCGAACCTTGAGCCGAGGAGACTCAAGCCCCGAAGCGATACTGAGTGTGAAGCCGAGGCTCAATAGACCCATCGAACCAAGTACGATCCAGGGCGGACCGTAACAACACCTACAAGGTCAGACACAACACTGCTCCTGCCAGGTGGCAGCACCGAATAGAAAATGGACGGATATGAAGCGAACAATCTCTGTATAGTAAAAAGTGAAGCTGTCCGTTCCATGATTCACGATTCCTAATAGAGCCACGATCTCGGTCAATTCTTGAAGACGATGTGATTTACACCACTCTCCCATAACCTTCGTGCATCAGGCAGGGGTGCCCATCCCCCACAAAAAATCGTTCATCAAAATCCCCCCAAATAATTGTTCATCATAACCCCCACCCCCTCCCCAACACACACGCACAAATATAGTTTTGATAAACATGCAGTAACTTATTATTTTTGATCGATAATTTGAGTTCATTTAAAATTAAATTTTCGAAACACGTAAGTTTTAGACAACGAAAACCGACAGTATGTTACAATAATCCAATCAGTCGTAGTACAGGAACACATACCAGCGAAACAAACCGTGTCTGAAATCATCCAAAAATTAAACTGAATTCCGCATGTCGGAAGTTCCGAGCCGATTCAGAATTACCACAAAGAAAACAACAGACATAGTTTACAGCTGACTGAGATAGAAGCCAAGAATCGAAAGGCGTTTGATATTCGAAACCTTTCGTTGCTGTTGAATTTAAAATACTAAGCAAATTAAAAGCACGGCTCACTTTCATGTTTCCTAACATAAAACATACAAAACTACCCACGATCACTGCCATTGTTAGTGCAGTGAACCTTATTCTTAACAGTTTGTCTGCTTGACTAACCTTGTATTATTTTTGCAAACAGCATGTCCCTCCCTTTCCAACCGATTCCAAAGGTATAAGAGGTGTTGTGTCATTTCAACCCATCACCGCGATCACACACAGGTATGTAGAAAAACTAATTACAATAAATAAAAATCAATAACAAATAAATCAAACTAAACGATCCCCCCCCCATTTTGGTGTGAAGATACATAGAATTGGTAGTTAAACTATAAAATTTTGTTCCCCCAAAAGATTCCCATGACGCAGGCGTGTCATAAATTCCCCCTGTGGGCACCCCTGGCATCAGGTACATATTTATTAGAGGCTGAGTGAACCGCAGAACCCGTTTTCTACAGGCACAAGCTTCTTAAGTACATACTGGCTGAATACTCAGTAAAAAAATCAAAGATCAACTTCAATATCAGATACCATATTGATTTTTAACCTTACGTTCGAGGAACAAATTACTGTCACCTTTAAAATGCCTATTCAAGTTTGCTTCCTCGAAAACCAGCAACGTATTATTCATCACCTTGTAATTGAAATAATTATTGGCCTATTAGGATATTGTCCCATTTAACACATGACATCTCCCATCCACCTTCCTAATTGATTACGTCGTCAGTTCATCAGTTAACATTATAGAGGTCACTGAACGCCACTATAGTTTCTGTCATTCTGAAATAGCATCCTACGAACGCAACATGTGATAAAAAATCTGTCTGTAGTTAATTCCAAAAAAATGTATTTCCATGTGTCGGTACAAATTGTAATACAAAGGTATATTATACCGATAGCATAGACTAGCAAATCAAAGAGACTTTTAATCTTGGCTTGGGCATAGGTGTTATTTTTAAGTGTCCTTTTTCAATTTCATCATATCATCACTCATCCTCGTCGTCGCGATTTACCAAAGTGAAACAAAAGCTACGCGAAATAAAAAAAATCACAATCCAATGAAAGGGCGTCTCCGATAGCATAGTGATAACGTCGTAATTTTGCAATCAAGTGGCTCTGGGTTCGATCCTCGATGAGAGTAAGCTATCAATCTGTTAATTATGAAACCTGTGATGTCTTTCTGTTATTTTCTTCACATTCTGTAAATGTGTCACTTGACTATGTTTTATATATTTTGGTGCACCTAAAGATTCATAAACTGTACGTACATATCATTCAACAAAATATTATTCTTTGATTCGTCAGTTTGCCTGTGTGAAAACGTTAAAAATTATATTATCAGTCAGTATCATAACGATTTTCAGTTGCTGGTTCAACAGCTAAATCCAATAAGAAAGAAAGAAATTTTTTTTTCCAGTACAGTGCACTGACTAAGAGAGTTAACTGAAAGCTTCGCAGCACTCATTGTACAATGTGGAGTGAAATACTAATAGCTTAAAAATGTATCTATTTAATCCTGAGACGGGCATATATTTTCTGCCAAATCTGCAAACGATAAACTTTGAATATGTTATTGTTCTGATTAGCGGCCATCTCGTGGGTTCACAGTAAATACAGCTACAATACGAATCCATCTCACTGATTTCTCCTTTGGCAGTTTGAGTGTGAACAAGGTGTTCGGTCACCTGCTAGACATAATATCGAAGACCTGAAGATGTTTGTGAATGTTTTTTTTTTTTAAATTCAATGTGTAAGCATACGCTCTGGTGTAAGGTTGCAATTATTGGGTTTGGAAACTTTGTCTCGTAAAAACAGGAAACTCTTTTCTTGAATTTGAAACGTCTATGAAACGCTATGAAAGCAATAAATATGGCCTGGCAATATTTTGCCCAACCCCTTCAGTTATTTATTAGTTAGGATCGGATATTACTCTCAGTAGTAACAACTAAGTACTGCTTCAGAAAACGAGCCGGGACATAGGAAAAACAATATGCCCCTGTAAACAGAAACTATCTACTGGGTCTAGGCAAATGGTTTTATCTATAACTCTGCCATTACTAATATTAATATTTATTATTATTATTATTAACCAACGAGGAATTTTATACGAGTAATATTTTAAGGCATTCATTTTTAACTTCTCAATTTCATTCTTAGACAATGAGCCAGATATACAACCTGAAAGGAAAGTCCATCTTGTCAAAGAAACAGTTGCTTACATAATATGAAGTAAAAAAAATACGGTCACACGAACGGATTCAATCATTCAAGATGCACAGAAAGAACAGATTTTCACATGAAATGTTTCTTAATCAAAAAACAGAATAGGTTCCAATCTGTCAGATAATTTTTTTTAACGTAAAACGCCTGATGGAGGAGCTCGACAAGGAATTTGACTACTTCTTACAGAGAAAAAAGTACACAAGAGTGAATCTCAAACGCAGACTGTCTTGCACAAAGAGGTGAAAGTATGATCTCATTCTGACATAAAAAATGATAAGTGACACAGACGTATCAAATAAATGGGCTTCCTTGATGACGTTCGCGAAATCCTGTGGGGGGTACATAGTGTAACGATTCTCAATATAAAATGAAGTTTCAGTCCAGATTAGCACATGAATTTAAGATAAACTTTCGTTTATCTAGGGTTCGTAGCTTCAAAAAGATGAGTCAATGAAGCAAATGTTATTGAGAAAAGATTTCTTTGACCTAATGACCTCTATATGTTGTGAAAATCTGCACCATGATATTTTGTATATTTTCTATTTTGTAGCTGATCAGTGGTGATTTATTTATTCTTACTCTTTGGACTTTTAACCACTGTGTTGAATTTGAAATACCAACGTTTCTGAGGCTGAATCTGCCTCCGTCTTCCGGGTAGTGTAAATCGAGAACAGTATCTTCGTAACTTGCATGAACACCCTGTATAACATTTATAAATCAAACATATGTATATTATTTTGATTACTTTTCACATATAAGAATAATTAGTATACAAATTATTTACAAATGTATGTGTCGACACATCATTAACGGATTTGCAACATTGTTTTTGGATTTTTAGATTACGTAATTTTTAACCTTCGTTCAGTCACACATTTCCGGAAAGGAATTCAAAAGTCTGACCTTGAGTCAGTTAGGCAGGTACAACTTGAAATAAAGGCATGCCTATACAGCAGACTTCTACAAGTAACAGATGGTTACATAGATAAGACGCAATACAAGGAGTTCTGACACGTGTTTTGGGTAGCACGTCGATAAAGAAAAAAATCTGGGGAGTTCTAATCGTGAAGTCGAGACAGATACCTTTTCAATTGACTAACATGAGCTCGACGAACTTTCCTGGAGTCATTTACATTTTCTAATAAAACACTATTACCCCCTAGAAATTTTATTATCTGATAAGGTCCAGCATATTTCATACTCAATGATTTCGTTATATTTTGTGCTAGACTAGAGATTTTATGCGTCTCTACTAAAACTAAGTCACCTACGGAAAATCTTATGTCTGCAATTTTTTTTTATACATTTTGTCTCGCTTATGCCAGCCACATTTTAACCATATTTTCAATGGCAAGTTCCCATTTACTTATTAAATCTTGTTTTTCAAGATGTTCATCCGACAAGATAAATTGCCACTTAACTTCTAGAGGAGAGTACAACTTCCTACCCAAAAATAATTCTGCCGGAGACATCTTTAAGGTTTCATGATATACTGAATTGATACTAACGACAATTTCTTGTAAAACACTTGAACATTTGTCTTGTCTGTTGTGTATATAAGTTCGCATGGAACTTTTAATAGTAGATATGTATCTTTCACTCAAGTTTGCCGCCGCATGGTATGGCGAAATTGTAATATGACGAATTCCCATGGTGTATAAATATGAGGTGAAATATTGACTTTTAAAATAAGCTGCATTATCAGTTACACATTCATAAGGTACTCCTAGTAACATAAATGATTTATGTAGTAATTTGACACACATTTTAGAACTAATCTTAGCCATTGCGTGACATACACAAGACCTAGTAGCGGCGTCTACCATTATTAATATAAACTTATTTCCACCAGACATTGGTAACGGACCTATTACGTCCATAAATATACGTTGCAAGGGTAATTTTATGATTTCTGACATCAAAGCATTAGACGCAGGTACATTTCTTTTCTTTGCCTTTTGGCAAACATCACAACTACTTACAAATCGTTGAATGTGATTTTTCATACCTTCCCACGTAAATCTAGACTGTATTTTCTTGAGTGTTTTTACCCAATAACAATGGGATCCACCAATTACATTCGAGTGAAAATAATCGATTATCGAATTTTGTAAATGTTCTGGCACACATATTTTAAACGTTTGATTTATTGCACGAGTTTTCTTGTACAAAATATTATTAACTAACTTATAATCTGGAACCAATTCTTTATTATTTATTTTATCTATGATTCGGGACAATACTTTATCTTTTTTCTGTTCCAAATCAAATGATAAAGAGAATAATGGATGAAAATACATTCCCAAATTAACATGTTGCAATTCTTCAAGTTCCAAATTTTCGGTATCAAATTCTTGACTGTTGTAAATGCGTGAGAGAAAATCGGCAATAACATTAGCTGTGGTGGAAATGTGAGAGATTTCAAACTGATATTCGGAAAGCTTTTCTAAATATCTAGCATACAATGGATATTTCTTAGCTCTTCTTATCATCCATGTAACACTGAGAGAATCCATCTGAACCGTAAATGGTCTTAATTTTAAATAGAAACCAAATTTCTCGATAGCTAACATTAAACCCATTAATTCTATTTCATATATAGTTTTTGATTTATGTTTCTCTTTCAACCGTTTGGAATGAAAATAAACAGGTTTTTATTGACCCTGTTCATTTTCCTGCAACAACGTGCATCCGAATCCCTTTAAGCTTCCATCCACTTGTACTGTGAAGGGTTTAGTTAGGTCGGGTAGTTTCAGAACTACAAAATCTTCAAAACATTGCTTTAGTTTGTCGAAGGCAGACTGTTGAGACTGTCCTCACTGGAATTTAACTCCTTTAACCTTTAAATCATACAAAGGTGCCATTATTTCATGAAAATTTAGAATAAATCTGCTGAAGTAAGAGAGAAACCCACAAAGTCTATTTAAACCTCTCATATTTTTAGGAGGTGGAAGTTTATGTATAGCGGTTATTCGATCTGGGTCCATGCATAATCTTCCTGATTTAACAATGAATCCCAAATATTGAATTTCTAATTTCATGAACTGACTTTTAGTAGGGGAGATGGTGACCCCCCATTGCTTAAATCTGTCGAATACAATTCGAAGGTGTCTCAAATGTGTCTCTTTATCTGGGCTAAACACAATTACATCATCTGCATAGAATTCCAAAATTTTACCTTTTAAGTCACCCAAAATTTTATACATAATTCGGGCTAAGCTACTAGGGCCAATTTTAAGACCAAATGGGATCCTAGTGTACTGGTAAAATCCCGAGGAGGTCCCGAAGGCGGTCGGTGCTTTCGAATCCTCAGTTAATTTAATGTGATGAAACGCCTTTTTTATGTCTAGCACACTATAAACATTTCCTTGGCTAATTGACATCAAACTTTCCTCTAACACCGTGTTAGGAAAGGCATCAAATAGTATATGTTTATTGACTTCAGAGTAGTTACAAACAAGCCTACTTTTATTGTTTTTACCTTTCACTATGAAGCAAGGTGAACAATAGTTACTTAGGCACTCTTCTATAATTCCCTTTTCTAATAAATCTTGAACAATTGATTCAATTTCTAATCTTTTCTCACGAGTTACTGGATATGGATTTATTCTAACGGGAGTTGTATCTTTTAACTTTATATGATATTCATAATCCCTTATACATCCTATATCATTATCAGTAAGTACGTCAGAAAATTCCTTTTTCATCTTACCTAGTTCTTGCTCATAATAACCTATATTTGCAGTCTGCATTCCCAGATGTGTCCCTTGATGTCTTCTAGGCCTGCCAAAGTGTTCTCGGGTTCCTGGTCTGCTTCTTTTCCGGACTCCAACTTGTTCCCGGCGGTCGTCGTATCCACTTGCTTGACGAATCGTCTGCCCATTTGAATATTGAGAAGTAGAAACACTTTCCTGAAATATTGTACATCCTTTAAGTAAACTATCACCATTCCACTTAATTGGCACAATCTTATTGCTGCTTTTTAACTGCACTACACCATCACTTAACTTTATATTCATTCCAGTTCGAATTTGAAATTTTAGGCCAAGAACTAAGTCTACAGGTAAGTTTTTAGCAATGTACATATCAACTGGCCACGACATTTCATTAATTTGAACTCCAACTGTCACTCTCTTATTAAGATGTAAACTGGAAGAATTACCCACGGTAACTTTGATATCTACGTCATGCTCGTGAAAATTTCTTTTATCTTTAATTAATTGCCAAATACTGTCTTTAATAATGTTCTCAGAGCAACCTGTATCAATACAAGCCAACACTGGAACTTTTTCCACAGAACAGTCAATGAAAACAGCTTGCATCTCCTGTTTATTTATAGTTTTTGAAAGATCTCTCTTCATTATATAAGCATGTCTTTTAAGGGGACAATTTGATTCTTTATGATTAAAGTTTGTACAAAATCGGCATTGCATAGGAACTTTGTCTTTAGGCAAGGAGAAGGAAACAAGTTTATTCTGTCTTTTTTCCGCATAAAATTCCCTTGCAATAACATGATGTTTTTGCATATTTTTTAGACTCGATTTGAATGTTTCAAGAGAGTCAGGAACTTCACTCATTATAAGAAATTTCTCGGAATATCTAGGCAACAGTCTTTCGACCAACAAGGCACAAAATTCCGCATCTGTCCACGCAACTTGCAAAACTCGGGCTCTCCTTAATCTAGTTTCTAAAAATTCTACTGGGTCTTCCCAATTATCCTGCCTGCGTAATACATAGTTCGTAATGAGCTTCTCACGTCCCAAAGACGTCACATGAGTATCTAGTACTTTCCTTACAACTTCTCGCCACATGCTGTTCTTCGATATACAAGTCAACCATAAACTATATAATCTTTGTCCCACTTTATTTAACACTGACAACATGATTTCTCTCAAGGGAAACAAACCCCTTTCTACAATTTTCTCAATTGCTAGCAAAAATTGAAATATATTATCCGAAGATTCGGATACCACGGGCGGAACATCAGCAATAGCTTGAACTAACGTATTCTGTGCAATATGACTAGTTAACTTGCTTAACACACCATCAGGAAAAATAACACTATTGTTACTTCTTTCATTAATAGTAAGCCTAGCTTCTTCGTCTGAATCAGAGAACTGTATTAAATTGTGACGAGGGCGTCTATTTACCCAGGAAGTCCTGATAGGAACCCTATAACTAGGTTGTACCTCTACATTTCTTTGGTCGAGTACATTAATAGGATTATTCTCATTACCTTCAGATCGATGGTCTCTGTTACGAGTTGAAGAAAAAGGCTCACGATATTGCGTGAGATCCGAGTCTCCCACCTGATCTAAGGTTAATAAAGAATTCACACCATCCATTTTCTTTATATTGCAAATATTGTATCTGTAATTAGAAACATATGTTAATACTAAATTCTAATTTTCATATCTCCCCCCTTCTGTTCCATAACCAATTAAATTTTCCTTTTCTTTTGCGATGAACAGATTGAATACTGGCATGTTTCAATGTAACGAGCAGAGCAAACCGACAGCTGGTATGTAAGGTCAAATGAACATGCCTCTGAAAACACACGATCAACCATGCTCTCTCTTATCACCACCCTCGGTTCCTTCGAGATAACCAAACTCCCGTGAGGAAAACGAGGCTGATGTGACCGCGCAGTGGAGCATGCTATAGATGGTCCTATGCGTCTCGAGAATGTTCATTGAAAAATACAGATGTTACAATTAAAACCAGCATGTTTATAAGAAAGCAGATGAAGTTATATATTAACATGAGTTTTATTGCAAAGTATTGAAACCAAATTGAAAAATATAATAAGTTTAACAAAATCTTTTGGAACCATTCTATCGTTCCATTAATTCATCTAAGTTAAATTAAAGACACATACCAAATACCAATTAGACTTAACGAACTCTACCTTACATGAATAACGCTAGTGTAAGTGCAGTGTATCAGATCGGCGTGCTACCCAGAACTCGAGTGCTTCAGCCTTCCTGGTAGCTCTTGAACACTCGAGCTCGTCTTGTGCAGCACCAATCAGATCACGACTGACGTCATCTCTACTTCTTATATTTAACCCTAGAGTTCGTTAGTGTACACAACATCTTGAAAGACCCGTTTACATAACAAAGTGGTCTTAAGTGTTTTCTGTTAAATCATATGGTGTCTATATAGATAGTGAGAATAAATGGTTGCCCTAGACGTCTATGTACATGAAGTTGACAGGGAGGATTATTAGATTATCACTGATAATCCTCCCTGGCAACTTCATCTACATATAGGTCCTTCTGACCAACAGACGAGGTGGAGCCTTTGCCACAGAGAATAATCCTCCAGGGCAACCATTTATTCGCACAATCTATATAGACACCATATGGTTTAACAGACTACACACTACCCTGAAGACGAAGGCAGATCCTGCCTCCGAAACGGTGATATTTTAAAATTAATACAGTGGTTAAATGTCCAAAAAGTAAGAATTTGTATACCTTCTGTCAAAAAAGTACCGGGAATTTGTAATTTAAAAGGCCCGCGCAAATGATTTTTTAATTATTTTTTTCCGTAAGTTGGTAGCTCTGTACGTAATTACTATGCCAAACATGAGCGCGATCTGTTAACCAGTTTGTTTACAGAAACATGCTGACATGCTGACCGGGAATTCTTCGAAAACTTCCTCGGGCAAATAAATATAAGGAAATTATTATCACGAGAAATTAGATGTGAATTTTGTTCGCGAACTTAACTTTCAGACATGCTAAAGAACTATATTTGTATTTTTGTTATTTTAAGTCGTGTTCTGCCAATTTTGACGTATCGCTACGATAAGGATAAGTGATGATCAGGTGAAATTGATGAAGGTACACTCATGCCCATGACCAGGGTTCGACTCGAACCCGAAAGATCCAAAGTCGACTACTTAACGGGTTTAACCGCCGAAACGGTTGAATTGAAGCAACAATGTTCATGAACATAATGTATGCAAAGAAAACAACCTCCTCAAAGTATTGTTTTCATATTGTCCTTATTATTATCACAGATGTCAACTGCAGTAAGGAAGGAAATTACTTCACACATGAGATACTCAATAATTACTGTCGAAAGTATGAAATTTTAATGATCATTGCTGTCAGTTTGTTGTTATAAAATTCAAATCAAGAATATAACTCGTTCCTAACTGTTGGCAATTGTTGTGAAGTTTCGTTTCCTTAACTTAAAATTGGTTTTGGCTGTTCACTAATGCCCTTCTTCCAAGTGAAAACTAAAGAGTGTACCAAAGTGTGTTGGAAAATGGAAGGGACGTAGAACTAGGATCAAAAATTGCAGTAACGATCGCTAAAAACCAAGAAGGTAGGTACTGTGAGCCAATAGTAATAAACAATAATATATTTGTATGAATTGTGTGACTCCCTTTCACCTGTATCTTGAAGTTCGTATTCTAACTTACGGTAAACATTTTATGCAAAGTAGCGCTTGATTTTTACCTTTGTATTAATCAATATATCCTTACTTATTTTATCCTAACTTAAGCAAGTAAATATAACAATAATTCAAACGACAATTCAAGATCTCAAGTTATTATCAAATTTTTATGTACGGTAGTGAAGTGCACTTCTCTTCGATATGAAAACATATCACCATATTAAGTTCAATAGACTCTCGTCCATTTAATTTTTATCTTTCTGTGATTAACGGTTTCTAAGTTGTAGTACAGTCTCATGTGTGCATTTTACAATGCCAATAACAAGGCAATTTCACTATAAAGAATGGACATCTTATGAAAATTGTAGGATTCAGTTGATTGTCCAATGGTGACATTTGATGAAAAACAATATTTTGCTTCAGATATTCTAAGAACATAAAAAAACGACAACGTGATAAAAATTGCAACCAT
Organism: Lepisma saccharinum; assembly: GCF_977018435.1. Taxonomy (NCBI): domain Eukaryota; kingdom Metazoa; phylum Arthropoda; class Insecta; order Zygentoma; family Lepismatidae; genus Lepisma; species Lepisma saccharinum. The sequence goes on from NC_139252.1 coordinate 14,299,569, forward strand.
TCATAAAACGACAATCTATAACTTCTCCTTTAACATTAAGGTTAATATTTCAACTTTTATTCATATGATTCCACAATTTCATTTATTTAGACTTCGTTTTCTTTCTTTTGCCACCGCAAATCGCTGTCAAGCAATATACAATAGAGCGCCATCTTACAGACATTTGTGGCTGTCCGTAGGAATTTTCCCAAGATAGAACAATCAAGGAATCCTCCCTGACAAACATACTTCAGTATAAAGTTTTACTACGATTAGCACCAATCTTGCTCATAATTATCAGTACTTTAATAATTATAGCAGATTAGAAAATTACCGTGACTGAAATTAACTTATGTGTATGAAATATATAATTATAGGCCCCCATCTCCTGGTGCTCATGATAGAATTCCATCGCTCTATTACAAATGTCTCGGTGAGGATTTTCACGCCCCTTTTCACTCATGGAGTTGAGAAGGTATCCATGTCTGCAAAGTGCTAGTACAAAAAAGTGATTTTTGTTGCACATATTATACACAGTCTGTCCCAGTAGTCTGTGGGGGAAACGCCAGGGCGAAAGCGAGTTCATTCATCGAACAGTCTTCTGTCACTTCTTGAGCAGAGGACTTGTTTTCGTTCACTTGCTCCACAGACTCCTTCTCCAACTCTTTCTCCGTATCCGCTGTAAGGATTTGGAATATATATTCCCCTATCAAGCAGACTAAAGGGCATATGAACAGAATGAATTCTTAAAATACAATAGAGCGCCATATTACAGACATTACAGTTACTTAAATAAAATTTTAAATTTTGCATTCTTGAATTCCATATTTTGTATTTTGTATATTATATATTTTGAATTTTGTGTGCTATATTCAGGGCGTTAAGACTAGTGTGTATGAATGTAATGTGTGTGTGTTTGTGGATGTATGTGAAATGACTTAATGTACTTTGTGTCTAATATATGTGTATGGTTGAGTTGAACAAAAGGCTTTGTACGGCCTTAAATCCGTCATTTAAAACAAGGCGTTAATAAATACGTAAATAACAAATAAATAGAGCATAGTACATACGAGGGGGATTCAGTATGCTCTAATGCTTACCAGAAAAACAACATTTCATGTAAACGAAAACATATTAATTTTTTTAACATAGTCCGCTGCCGTTTCAATGCACTTTATCCATCGCAGCTCCAAAGCTTCTATGCCCTGTTGCAAGAAGTTCGCCAAATCATTTATCGACAGCATCCATGACTGCATTGTCAACTGGAAAAGTCTATGCACTGAGATGTTGCTTCGATTTCGGAAACAGGTGTAATTCACATGGGGCAAGGTCGAGTGAGTTAGGTGGCTGATCCACCAATTTAGATTCAGCAGCTTGGAAAATAGTCATCGCAACACCTGACCTGTGGACGGGAGCGTTGTCCTGATGCAGCAGCACCCAACAGGTTAAATTTGTCTCCTCTTGCTCTTCACTGCAGCTCGAAATTTTGGAATTACCTCAACATAGTACCAGCCATAATGGTGGCTCCATGTTTCAGAAGATCTAGTAGCAGTATCATCCTAGCATCACATAATAACGTTTCCATAACCTTTCTGCGTGAAGGTTGAATCCGAAAATTCATTTGGGGTTAAGGAAAACATGTGCTTCCACTGCATCGAGCATCGTTTGGCTTCTGGGTTGAAGTGGAGGGCCAATATTTCATCCACACTCAAATATTTGCATACAAACGTCCTGTGGATCTGCATGATTCGTGTCTAAAAGTTTTTGAACTACCTACTCCTCTCCGCTTCTTAAAAGGTTCAGGTTTCGGAGGGTCCATCTTGCTGACACTTCGCTTGACTCTCTGGCACATGTGAACTCGCAGTACGATCTACATAGAAACAGTAGGATATGATGGATCAGATTGTCCTAATGTTTATCAAGTCTTCATGAATTATTTTTCGACTTTACGTTTTTCATTTTACCATCTTCCTACAGATGCTCTAGTGAAAACACACGTATTCGTACAGAGTAGCATCCATGAGTATCACTTGACCCAATAAGAGCTTCAAGAATTAAAAGCAAACTCAAAACAAGCTGTTGAAAACTTCTGTACCAGCATACGTAAAAACCCATCGCTTAAAACACATAGTATGTAGGAAAAAAATGAATGAAAATAGTCATGGACCATTTGCGCGAGGGCCTCCCCGATGGCGCAGTGGTAGCGTCGCTGCCTTGTAATAAAGGGGTCCCGGGTTCTATACCCTGTGGAGGTACATAGTGGTTCGGATCCTACTTTAAACTGTGTGTCCAGTCCCGATTAGCATTACTGTGCATAAATTGGACTTAAAAAAAACCAACTCAACAACAACAACAATTTGAGCGGTAATACTCATGAATCCCACTGTACATGTTAGAATGCAATACATTTTGTGAAAAATCATTGTAAGATATCTACGTTCTAGATATCTACTACTTTAAGCAAAAAAAATGTTAACACTTCTCAATAGCATGCAAATGCATTATATGGAATTTGAGAACAAGAAACAAGTAGTTGGAAGAGAGAAATGGAAAGAAAATGGAGAGGGATTTAGAAATATGGAGAAAAATATAGAATATAAGAGAGAGTCAGAAATAGAATATTAAATCGAGAGAGAAGGAGATATGAACATATAATAGAATTATATAGAAACGAAGAAATAGATAGAGAAAGAGAAGGAGAGGGAGAGAGTGAAATTGAGAAAAGGAAATAATAAATAGGCTATAAAGAGAAATTGTGAGAAGTGGAGTACAGAAGGGGAGAGGAAGGATATAAGAGATAGACAGACGAAAGTGAGATTTATGTCTACTTGTTATAATTCTATTGGTATGAAAACCCATCAGCTTTACACAGCCTAAATGGAAGCATGAGCGATCAACATAAACAAAGTATAGTGAAATTTAGAGATGGGAAATATGATTCACTTGATATATTTTACTTCATTTTTCTGCCACATTTGACTAATAGCAAAAATAAGGATGAGTAATGATGTGATGAAATAGATGAAGGGACATTCGCATGGATTTTGAACCCTGATGCTCTGTTAACACTTTATCTCTGAGGTCGGCTATGAAAAATATGTTAATGAAGCAGTTTAACGTTACAATATGATCACTTTATTGACAGAGAGTATTACAGTATACCACAAGATAATGCATGGATAATAAACATAAAACAGGCAAATCAAAATCTCTCATTCTACTATATCGGTCACCGATAATTTTGTCTAAATTTTTATTCAACACCTGTACTTTCCTTTTTTAAGTCAGAGATAGACAATTTTATGTTGCAATGGAAATTCTCTCAAACAATAAAATTGACAATTTCGGTGTTAGCAATATCCTTGGCAATGACATAACATTTGGAACAGTTAAATGTAATGAATGAACTTCAACTAGTTTTAAACAAAAATAACTAACGTAGGGTGACTGCACTTTTGGAATTACTAATTGTTGACATATGTACAGTTTAAATATTCAGCTTGAAGTAAGGTAAGTATAGGCTACACCCTTATATAAGGGCTACAAACAGTCATACAATTTTCAGCTCTATAACGTATTTGATGTTGACTGTTGGTATTTTAATATTTATAAAATATTTAGACATGAATATAGTAAAATTTTCATGCTGTTTATGATACAAAAGTTCTAATTAATTGGAAAATCAATTTAGGTTACACTTTTATAATAAGAGAAATTTTTGCAGTTCAAGAAAGATAACATAGCTTTGATTTGAGAGGGACAGATATAACGCTGCATTCTGAAAACGAGATGGAGACGACAAAATTTTATTATAAATTTGTCATTCGGTAGCAAAGTAAAATAAATTATTGTAATTTTGAGAAATCAATCAACACTTTGATTGCACTATTATTCTAAATTTTTGTCTGTTAACTACAAAAGTAAGAATCGACGACCACTACTACTACTAATCAGCTCCTAAAAGTGACTGAGGTTAGAATGCAAGTAGCTTATCTTATATTCGAATTGAGCTTGCGGTAAGATGAGGAAATTGTCTTAAGATTCCATTGGCTGTTGGAGTTTGCATTCTCGTGCCTGCTTCCAAATTTTGTACATGGGCCAAAAGCACTCTCAATATATCAATATTGGTTGTAACGATAGCAGAGATGAAACAATTGCATCGTAAGTAGATCACAGCCAAAATAATTATTTACATTGCATTCTCAACGGACAATATATCTGGCTGTGCTTCACAGATGATTTGTGGTAACGACAAGAATTGTGTAGTAAATGTAGGTTGGAATCAATTATGGTGAAGCACTCTTCTTTTCCTTAGCCTATCTGGCAGCACAGTACCTATAAAGTCCTGCCAAGAAGAGAAACATGTTCTCTGGCGGTGAATTTTCAACCGTAAAAATAAGCGTGCATGATGTAAGCAGCTATTTGGAAAGTAATCCTGCCCCTGCGTTGTCAAGAGGCAAGACATTCTGCACCTGTATTCAGTGCAAAATATTTGCTTCATCATGAAGGAGTAAACAACACAAGACGTGATAATAATGTTTTTGACAAAGAGGCAAGACAGGGAAGTTGCGAGAAAATATGGCAACGCAGGTACACTCGGGTACATGCAAAGGGAAACATTTTCGGTTACGATGACTGGGAGAGAAGTAAACAAACAAAGAACCTTCGGCCAGAAGCCTTCGTACATCTTCCCCTCCATCTGCTCAGCTCGGCCACGTATAAGCACGCTCTCGTCAGGGGCGGCTTAACCCTCCGGCGGGCACGACACCTTTATTTGGCAAGCGCGGGTGCTTTGGGGACTTTGTTACCCCAGCAGTTTTTCTTATAAAATAAATTGTTTCATATTTATAATTGAATACTTTATTTAGACATGTTCTTGCATTCTTTATTTGTGTCTTTGAATATGCAAATGTTTATTATTTATTTATTTTCACTCATACAATGATAAGTTGTTCTTACATAATGTATATGTATCTTTGATTTTAAACCTATTTATGACATTTATTTATATTCGCTAGTAAAATAATAAAGTCCTTGAAAATTTTATTTGTGTGTTTGAGTGTGCAAATGTTTACAAATGTCTAGTTTCTATTTCTTTTGATTCATGCAAAAATAAGTTGTTGTTTATCCGATAAATGGCATGATGAATAGATAGAAATATTAAATAAATGTGAAACATCATTAATATAATAATAATCGGTGAAAAACTCATAATAATTACGAAAGCAACCAAAAAATAATATTAAAATTAAAATTTACTTGTACCAGATGTCGCGTGGGGATACTCACTTACCCCGAGAAAAAAATGGAAGCACTCCTCTAGTATGTAAACAAAGGTAGACGAATAACGGCGCCTTTCTCCATCGGCAGCAGAAACTCCAGTGGAAAAACAGCTGAATGGACGGTATGGTGGCGCCAGTAATATATAGACACCACAAAAAATAACTGTTGTGGGGTAACAAAGTCCCCCAACGCGCGCATCGGAGGGTTTAAGGGCAGGCAGCCAAACAGGTGTTGCCCTTGAGTAGCGCCTAAATCTTAATTTTGATTAGACAAGCATGATTCTGTTATAATAAGGCATTTCATATTAGAAACATTATGCTAGCTTCTTCAAGTCACTTCAGTGCTACATTTCAACCTGGTGGTAATCATTTGAACTATTTTTTTTAATCAGCATTCACTTCCCCGTGGTCTCCATAGCTTGTATACGAAGTTGTGCACCCAATGGGCTCCAGAGGGCTCTAAGTAGGGAAACTTTTATTGTGCCATCCTGTATATGCCACTCGTAGATAGTAAAGTAAGCAGTGTCTCTGCAGGCACACCCACAGACACCCACATGATCATTACTTTTTCTAGGTATTTACAAATTGACCCAACACCCAGGAAGAGTTACAATCGTTGAAGGCTTAAGCCACGAAAGAGAGATGACTTCACGTTTTTATTGTCATTCATAATGCACCGAATGCGTGAGTATACATACGGAAAGGTACGCAAAACATTTTACATTATTATAGAAATAATTGCTGAATTCTCTAGGCAACGCTCTTCCGTTTCAGTAAGAAGAAACACCACACTGAAATCCTACTCAATAACCTAGTGGTTAAGGTTGTCGCCTTGTATTCAAGGATTTCCGGGTTGGATCCCGGTGGAGGTTTCGCATCTCAACTAGCTCACTAGCGAGATACAAGCGCCATGTCATTTTTCGAAAATCTATTTTTCACATAAATGTTCCATAAAACTACCAAGGAGCACTTACAAGTGATCTGGATACACCTGGGCAAAATTAACCTAAACTTCTTGAGCAGGGCGTGCCCGAGGGCTTGGTGGTAACGTCTCCCAGCTTGTAATCAAGGGAACCCAAGTACGATACCCTGGGGAGGCACGTAGTGGTTTGGATCCCATTTAGTCCCGATTAGCCTAACTGAACATTTGAAACAGGAACGCTTAAATTTACCCACATATTAATCATGATTTCCTATCACTTGTAATTTTTTAACTTTTACTTCGAAAATTTTTCATGTTTCGTGTTTTGTTTCTTCAAGAAGTTACTCTCAAAATTATTTATTCTTATGATATTTATTTTATTTTGTTCTAAATTATAAGAATATTTCTGCGACTGGATTATGTGGGCTAAGGTAAGGAACAATTCTAAAAGGGATTAAGTTTCTATGTTATGTAGCGTAAGAATTATGGTCGAAATAACAAATCTGGTGCATTCATATAAATATGGTTGACGTGTTTTTCAAAATGGCAGATATTTGCAGGATGGTAAATCTTAGGGATTTTCAGGAAAGTTCAAGAACACTTTATGAACGCATCGTAAGATATTTCGTTTTGTTATATTCTGTTAATATCTGTTAATTGCGGTTCGATTTATCTATAGTATACAGAAGGATTTTACAGCTATACAAAAAGTAATTGCAAATCGCTTGCATTCTGTCTAAGAAGCCATTTGCAAAGGAACTGTCCAAAAGAATTCTGCTTTATTATCTTTCTAGTTATTACTTTTACCATATTTCTATACATATATTTACAGAGTAAGATACATCTTAATTTTTATTTAATATTTTATCTTTAAAGGAATTATGAATGTTTGAGTTTTCATGTAAAACTAATCAATTCCACTGCCATCTAGTGACAAGAAAATAACAAATGTTGTGGGAACGAGTGGCTAGAAACAGCATTAGTTCCTTGGGAAATACATGCTAACAGCTCCAAACCTGGCCTGCCTAACCTATCCACGTAAGCATATAATAGTATAAATATTCATGTAAATAAGTTTGGCAAGTTATATCTTTGTTTTTTAAAACTATTATATGCATAATTGGATAGGTTAGGAATGTTAGATTTGGCGCTGTTAGCATGTATTTCCCAAGGTGCTAATGCTGTCCCTAGCCGCTCTTGAAGAATTTGTGTAATACGTTTAATTTAGGACAAGGATTCTTAAACGTTAAGATTGATTTACGAATAAAATGAAATGCATATTTCTTACGCTTTAACACCAAGTTTATATAAGTTTTCAGTCCTAACCTCAAACATTGCGTGATTATAATAATTAAATGAATTCTTACATTGCTAAAATGGTAGACTACCTTCTTTTATTGGCAATAAGTATGAAATAGACATAATTTAGTACTAATAAGGGTACAGGGGATTTTACTACAATAAATTTGTATATTTTTTCTTACAAAGCTCGCGTACCAGTACCTGAAGGTACGTGCAGCAATAGTGGTACGCGTATCATAGTGTGGGAAATTCTGATGTAGGAGAATGAAAAGATGTAAAAAGTGTGTGTTATTCCGAATCTGAAACCCTTTCCACTTAATACACATGTATCAATGCAAGGATAAACTAACCAGTGGCGTAGCGTTATAGTACGCCCGTACACCTGGCGTTCCCAGATTTAAAATTTCAAAAATGCGTAAATGCTCATTGCCTCCTTCATAAAACGTAGCTGCAAAAAATGTTTATTTTAGTCAATTTCTTATATTTTTTCAATTATATAAATTTATAATATTCCATTTTATGTATACTTATAAACAAATAGCATAACTGTATATTAATTCATGTAGGGCAAAAAGCTGTTTTTGTAGTTCGGAATTAATGTAAAAAAAATGTACGCTTAATTGTAACCCTACTTTAATAATAATAATAAATGTAAAGTAAAACTTGACTAATTTCATATATGTTTGACCTTCATGGCATTATAATAGCTATTTTTCGTGATCCGGTTACAACGCTCAACTGACAACACTCGTTCTAGCATTTTTTCCAATGCCTTTCCTGGTCGGACGCCTGGCAGGTTCGGCGTAAAGGCAGGGGCGCCGACTTGTCAAAATTATTGGGGGGGCTCTGGGCACTGAAATAAATGAATGAATGACTCACTCACTCCCTTTTTTAAAAATAAAAATTAAGTCGTATAGGAGTTTTTAAGCAGCTATTATATTCCTCATGCAAATGAAATGTAACATGAAAAACGTTTAGAAAATGTTTCAAAGTCTCTTTATGTCTTTTGTGTCTGTTCATTTGTTTTTTAGATAACAATTAACATTTTTATTGAAAAGTATGTATTTATATTAAGAGACCAACCTAACAGTTTTATGCCGGCCTCGGTAGCCGAGCGTGGTGGGTGGTCGACTCAACTCGCTTTGATCCAGAGGTCTCGGGTTCGAGTCAGTCCGTGCTTGGCCACGGGAGAGGCAGGTCGAAGCTAAGCAGTCGTGCGGGCTTAGATAACGCGTGACGCGTAAATCCGAATGCGAGTGTTGGGCCAAGTGGAAAATAGGACTCTGATCGGTAATAGTATTTGACAATAGTTAATAAGAACAAAAAGGATAGCAATGGAACGTGAAAATACCATTTTGCTAAATTTCGCATATGGAACAGGAAAACCTAGTGGATTAAACCAACCATACACAAATGAAGAAGTGTATAAAGCAATAGTACAGGGGGTACGGGGAACAGCACCTGGGGAAGATGGAATAGCGACTAATGCATATAAAGTTTTATGGCCAACAATGGGTAATACTTTAACAAAATGGTTAATACAGTATTAAACAAAAATAATTTAGTAAATTATGAGACAACAGGAATAATAATTTTAATACCAAAAAATAGTCAACCCAAGGAGATGAAAGATTACAGACCAATAACATTATTTAACACAGACTATAAAATACTGACTAGATGTGTAGCAAACCGATTAAAGTTGATTTTGACAAAACCGGCTACACCATATCAATATGGAGTAGTTGGAGAAAAAAAATATACCATTTATTGACACTATTAAGAGATGAAATAATAAAATCTCAAGACTCCCAACCAAATAAATACCTCGTAGCGATTGATTATTCACAGGCATTTGATAGAGTGGGGCATAGTTTTTTGTTAAAAACAATACAAAAGATGGACAAATGTATGAAAATATTAAAACATTAGTGACAAATATAAGCTTAAAGGCAAAAATCAATGGGTTTTTAACTAATAAATGCATAGTCAAAAGAGGACTTCCGCAAGGAAGCCCATTAAGCTTACTCCTTTTTGTAATGGCCTTGGCACCTTTCCTTCAACACTGTCGCACGACCGTAAATGATAACAATACAGGAACGGAATTTACGATTGGAGCTTATATCGACGAGTCACAGTCATATGCCAAAATCAGGCAGCGATTAAGAACTTAATGGAATGTATACGACAATATGAAATAGAATCTGGTGCCTTAGTGAATAAGACTAAAACGTGTTACTTAACATTAGGAAAACAACATGAACAGCCACCTGACGTGACGTTTAAAAAAGTGCATCAAGTTAAAATCCTAGGAGTGTTTTTTACAAATGACACTACAGAAAGCATAAAACTTAGTTATGATAATATATATCAGAATATTAATTATACCATACACAAATTTATACAACGACCCTTCACTTTATGTACGAGAGTCAAAATAGCAAATGTACATATCATATCAAAACTGTGGTATGAAGCCCAAATTTGGCCATGTGACAATCGTAACTTAGCACGAATAAAGAAAAGTTTAAACCGGTTCCTTTGGGCAGGAAAAGTTTTCCGAGTGAATCAGCAGACACTTAGCTCACAAAAACAGCAAGGAGGAATGAGTTTGGTGGATGTTGGTAAAAAAACAAAAGCTTTGTTTAATCATCGGTATTTTTCAATGATTCAATCTAAAGAAAAGGTACAGGACGTTCCAGGATATACATACATAAGAGATATTCCATTAGAAGCACCAGTGAATGAGATCAAAATTCCCACTTCCCAAAAAGTATATCAAGAAGCTATAATGGAATATTTATATGGACTTATAAAGAAAATAGACTATAATCAGCTAACAGTGAAAGATTTGTATAATCAATACCTTACTCAAAATATGGATACGCTGCACATAGTGAAGAAACACCCTCAATATAATTGGAAAAGAATTTTTACCAAAATTTCGTCAAAACATTTATCCAATAGACAATGCAGTCAATGGTACCAAGTTGTTCACGAACTAATTGATAATAAAGCAAAACGACATCGGTTGGGGTTTAGTTCAGACCCTAATTGTGAGCAGTGTTTATGAGAAGATACAATAGCACACAGGATGACGTACTGTGGAAAGGCAAAACAAGACTGGCCGGTACTCCAAAAAATGATAGCACACATAAGTCGATCATCAGTTCAGTGTATTACTCCGAAAGTAATAATTTTTCCGGAATTTAATTTTTTCCCAGCTACAAAGCATCGAGCGATACAGTGGATTATAGGTACGTACATGATATATATTTTTTTCAATGGACAAACAGGAAACAATATGAGGGACTATTACCGAAGTGAATATGGGAAAATTTTACCTAGTAGGAAAAAAAAAGGTTATATGCAAACTATATTCAACACACACTGTATGACTCAACAATAATGTAATATTGGTGAATGTAACTACAAATGAAGTATGTTTAAACCTTGTTAAAAAGTAGTAGTATGTAATAGTTATATTGTAAATAAATAAAAAAAAGTCCCGGCAAGGGCATGGGTGTGTTTTAATGTCTGCAACAGACATGTGATGGGTTGCAAATAACCTAGTGTTGACGTACCCATAAAATAACGAATATTTACAATATTTAACAGTTTTATTTAATTATTTACATAAATGCTAACACAAATCGCAGGAAAATAGTTTTACTTTTTTGTTCTTCCTACAATATTTTACTTTTTAATAATGAATAATAATTTTGCAATAATGAAAAAATAGGATGTTCATACACAACAAAAACATATGAACATGATTAAAAAATAAAGCAAAATTTGCTCTACGCAGTGGTTTATTTTTTATGAACTCATTAACGAGCGGTCTCAGGTCCAAATTATCAAGCACGGTTTGATGTATGTGGACTACCGCTAAGCTGCTTAGTCTCTTCTGCCTCATTGTAGATCTCAAATATGTCTTTAGTCGGCTAATAGCACTGAATGACCTTTCGACTGTGGCTGTCGTCACTGGCACAGTGCGGAGGACCATCATGAATTTGCCAACTTCAGGCAGAAGCTCCTGGAGGGTGCTGTCTTCCAAAAGAAACTTCCTTATGTCACGCATGGTAGTCAGAACCACTTTCTTCTGTTTGGCGATATCACCAAGCATGGACATGTGTAAGGAGAGCCTATCGGCATCCAAATCTTGGCGAAAGAATTCTCGCGTTTGCTGAAAGTTTGTTGTGCATCTGTTCACAGCTGAGATGCATTCTTTCTCTACGGCTGTTATTTTTTGTAGTCCTGTAGATTCATGTCCTTGTTTAACACATGATTTTGGTGTGTCACACACGTCAGTGTATATTGATTTTTAATACTCTTTTGGAGTGTAGAACTTGTGAGGTTTGGCAGCATCAGGATTTTCAAGTCTCTTAGGGACGTGAAGTTGCCGGGGCAATTCTGGCTCATCAACGAGGCTCGGTTTGCCCTCTGTGCATTTCAGCCAGAACTGCTCAAAACACATTCGCTTTTCTTGAAAGATGTCAGTCAAGTATTTTAGTTTTGATTCCACTTCTGTAGCACCAATGCGTGGAGACTGAATCTTACAGTTTACCTCTTCTATTGGACCCATCACATGGCAGTAGAGGGAGAGAAAGAAAAATGTATTGAAGTGAAGCATTGCCTCCAGGTATCCAGCACATTTTAATGCTGCGTCAGTAGAATCTTCAGAAAATTTCTCAAAAAAATTGAGAAGGTTTTCATAGTTCCTTAAGATCTGTTGCATACTGGAGGCTCTCAACGTCCACCGACGAGAGCAAAGTGGTCGCAGTCCAGTATGGCGAGCCTTCTCATTCACATCAATAATATTCCTAAATATTTGCATTCTTTTAGGGGATTCCCAAACAGTCTTTAACAAGTCGTTGGCTAGATTCATTATGTCTCTGATTAATATATGTATAATAGTAAATAATAATTATATACTTAGTATATAGTAATAAGTCAAGTGTTTTGCTGTCTCTGGTCATAGCCCCCCAAAGTTGATGGTTTGGCGGTCTCAGCCCCCCAAAGTTGATGGTCTAGAACATTTAAAATGTGTATTTAAAGTTAAGTTCATGTGGCACAATTCAGAGTAAACTTTACAAGAGAAGAAAAATAATACATTAGATCCTCTTAAGCAAAATTATTGGGGGGGCTCTGCCCCCACATCCTTAACATTGGTGGGGCTCGAGCCCCCCTAAGCCCCATGGAGTCGGCGCCTATGCGTAAAGGACTCTATATTCCTTGCTGCCTCTCTGGAGAGAAAGGTTGGATCTCTACAGGACGCGCGCAAATGCTCTCTCGTATGCCAGCGTACGGAGCAGAGGGCTACGGTGATTGGTTCATGTGACCCTTCCTGCCTTCTGAAGCAGACGACGGCGGTAGAATTCTTACCCAGTTCTTGACGCTCTTGCACTCGTGCTATGTGATGCTACAATACGCAATATTGACTGACGTAACTTTACCAAACTTAAATATACCACTTCTTAATGGCCACTGCATCTTATAATTTATCGCACGAACAGCGATGTGCATTAAAAACTAAAAGATCAACACAGCGTTGTCAAATAAGTTGTTGAAGTCCTCGTGGTAGACGTTCAGCCTGTGGCTGCTCTACCACAAAACTATTATTTTATTATTATTATTATTATTATTTCGTTAGTATCTGTCAATGGAAATGTTTAGCATTCATTTGAAAACTCTGAACATCGAACGATCTCTGGACAAAATTATTTTAAAATGTTTATCAAAATTCTCAAGATGTAATGAACAGTGGTCTGAATTACTAATCGGCACTGTTACGTCAGTTTCGTGTTCGATAGTTGGATCATCCACCCACCTCCGTGCCAGTGTTTTGCACAGCGCGCCAAGATGACAGAGGCCCCTGATACGAATCCCGGCGTGAGCACGGGTGTTCTTTGTGAGTGTCTGTTCATCAAGTTCATCAATATGACGCGCACCTTCTGCCTTTAGGGCTTAAGGTTAGTCTGGTTACAACCCTTTTATCGGACTTCTCAAAGGCTTCTAAGGGTTAGTAGGACCAAGCCCTTGCGAGGTCTGTGGTGTAGGATTTATTTTTAATTATCACCTATGTAGGTTTGAAATTAAAGATCATTAAGACCTTTCACTCGAAGATTTTTTTAAACTGCTGATGTTATACAAACACTTTTCAAACAGACAATTCACCCGGTATAACTTGTACGCCTAAACCTATTAGTTGTACCGAAGTTTATAACCCTGGTCTTTTGATGATGCAGGAGAACACCTTATTCAGAGTTGGGTTTGTAGAATATCTGCCAAAATGGAGTACAAGTACACCAACCAATCCGAAGATTGAAGCAAGATATTCCCCAACGTCCCCTGAACCATCAACCTTTCGGCAACCAGGAGAATGTCCCGTAGACTTACAAAAGTCTAGCTCTTTTATATCATATTGTTGTTTACAATTTACCATGGTTATTACATAGTTGTTTTATATTTCCATAGTTTCAACATTTTTTCTGATTTAAGTTAAACAATTCATTTCCTATTGTAACATTAACAATAACACATTCTTTAAAGAAAAGATTCCAACATAGATTAATGCAATACAGATTGAATAGTTCTGTGATTGGAAAAGTATGAATTGACAGGGGCGACACATAGCGTTCCCCCAGAAGAAACTAAAATTAAATATAAGTGAACGTTATTTAATTTTGTTTTATAACTTTTTCTCCTTTTTTGTATATTTTCATTTTTCTTTCACTTCTTCTTCTTCATAATGTGAGGCGATGTTTCATTTGGGATCGTTTTCGTGGACTTTATTCTTCATCTGCACGTAGCTTCTGGAAAAAAACAGGAAATGGTTTTACATCTTGTTTAACACACTCCTTCGTAAAACTTCTAGACGTCCATTAGCCAGGTCTTCCATCCATTTAGGTCTATTTCTAGATTCTCCTCTTTTGGAATGGGAGATGGATTTTGTAAAGGAAATACAGGTTGTTCTGCACTTATCTTGCATATTGAAGTATTTACAAGTCTCTGTTTGTCAGAAAATAATGGGCAGTGTAGTTTCTCCTCATCTTCTTGATTCAGCAACCCTGGAGCGAAAACCTTCTTTCTTATATCTTCCTCGGCGGCGGACCTATTGTCTGAATGCGATTCCCTTTCAGCAATCGATAGTTTAACACACGAAGTCTTACCATTAATTGCTTCAAAACTATCTTCTTGGTCATCTGGAATCAAACTTTCTTCAACGACTTGTCCCTCCACCGTTAAATATAATTTATTGGCACCTGCATCCAAATTGATTCTATATCTCTTGAAGAAGGGATATCCAAATAACAAATCTGCCTTTAAATTCTTCACTACGTAGACTTGATCTTCAAAAGTGTGTCCTATAATTTCAAAAAGAATGGTTCGGCATCCTACAATACGAGACCTCTCATGTCCAACAAAATCCTTTAACCTTATTCCTGGACATCTTTGCAGTTTCAAGCCTGGTAATCTCTCTCGGAGTTTTACCCAAACATTATAATTCATGACGGTGCATTCACTTCCTGTATCCAAAGTACATCTTATTTTTAATCCTAAAACTTCTATTAGAATTTCTGGCTTCTTGCTGCAATTCCTAGTTACTTCGAAAACATTAAACAATTTCAATTCTTCTGAATTTAGATAAGAATTTAGATCTAGATATAAAACATCTAAATTTTCATTAGTAATTAGTTTGTCTTCTTCGCTCTCACAAACATCAAGATTGTGTCGCGTTGTAGAAGGGAGAGCTTCATCTACAACGACCTCTGGTTTAAATTTGCTCGACTGGTAGATGGAATATCCCAAGAAGGTGCTTTAATAGTGGAAGGAATTTCCCATACAGGTGCTCTAGGGTTGAAAGCACAGTCTTCTGGACTTTCGTCAGTCTGTATTCCGCATTCTTTCTTGCGAGACTGGTTCCAGCTTCTTTGATTCTGGTTCTTATTCCGGAATGTCCTTCTATCCGCTTCCTTCATTTTGAACCTTCGATTTCCATTACACCTTTGGTTGATCGGTGTGGGCCTCTTATCTTCTTCTCCTCCATTCCTCCGGGATAGCTCTAGATTCCTGATTCGAGGTTGAGGAATTCTCCGTTCATCAGTTCGTTGGTGATCGGCTTTCCATCCTTCCATTTGTTCAGACGCTTCGAACTTTCCCAGGAAATTCGTGAGTTGGTCTATGTTGGCGGGATCTCGAGTTAGTACCAGTTGTCACAATCGTGAAGGTAACTGACCAATGATTAAGTTCAGCACTTCTGATTGGTTGATGGTTTCCGTCAGATTGCAGTATGCTGCATATACCTCCCAGCAATTATTATTTATTATTATTATTTATTATTATTAAAGTAGGGTTACAATTAAGCTTACATTTTTTTTTTACATTGATTCCGAGCAACAAAAACAGCTTTTTGCCCTACATGAATTAATATACAGTTATGCTATTTGTTTATAAGTATACATACAATGGAATATTATAAATTTATATAATTGAAAAATGTAAGAAATAGACTAAAATAAACATTTTTTGCAGCTACGTTTTATGAAGGAAGGAATGAGGTAGAATAGGCACAGTGTCAGTATTCATAAATTAATGTTCTAATCTGTTGTTTAAATGTGGCCAAATTTCTCTCCTTTCTGCAATTTACAGGCAGTTGATTCCACGCTTTACTTGCCAGTGATGACAGGGATTTTGATCCGTATCTTGCCTTGTTACATTTTGGTACTCGGATACTGTTGGTGTTGTTGGATCGCAGATTGGGATAATGTATATTGCTAGATATAATTACTTTGTCCTTTAATAAGTGGTGGTGCTTGTTAATTGCCTGGTGAATTTTTAGTAGAAATGCATATTTTCGTCTGGATTCCAGCGTGGGTAATTGGAGTTCTTCTCTGCTTGCACGTGAGGTCGTGTGCGCTGTATTTCTTATGCTACGAATAGCCCAAATTTGCATTTTCTCTAGTTTCGTGGTGTTATTTCTATTAATCCCATAAAGTACAGAGGAACAGTATTCAAGTAACGGCCTAATAAATGCTTTGTAGAACGCTAATTTGTGGGCAAAATGTACATATTTGCAGACAAATTGAAACTGCTTGATTTTAGGTGCTGCGCGTGAACACATTCTTTTTACATGTTGTGAAAAGGATAAACTTTTATCTAGGTGCATACCGAGATATTTTAGAGATTCACATGGTTTTATATTGAAATTTCCTATTTTTATGTTGTCAATTAGCGTATTGTTATTATTTTCACTGGATAGTATTAATACTTGCGTCTTAGACTCGTTCACTTTCAACATGTTAGATTGATACCACTCAAGAACTTCGGGCATATTTTCCTCAATATTTGCAATTACTTTTTCTAATTTGCTTGACGCGCAGTACAGGAGGCAGTCATCTGCGTACAAATATAATTCAAACCCAAATTCCCTGTCTGCGATGTCATTCACAAACATGTTAAACAGTTTAGGACCTAGAATAGATCCCTGTGGTACACCGAAAGATACATTTACACGGTTTGAAATCGAGTTGCCTACTTTTGTGTCGATACTCCTATTCCATAAATAACTTTCGATCCAGTTGCATGCAAGGGCAGAGAAATTAAATTGCTGATGTAATTTCTGTATTAATAAATTTGGTTGAACACTGTCGAATGCTTTACTGATATCTAGAGAAATAATGCCAATGTATTGCTTCCCTTTACGATCTAATATATTTCTCCAGTTATGTATCAGTTCGTGCACGAGTAATTCTGTCGAGCGATTTTTTCTAAAAGCAAACTGTCTATCTGTCAGTAGATTGTTAGAATGTAAGTATTGTTCTAATTGCTTGTCTATTACCTTTTCAAGAATCCTGCTTAATGAGGAAGTAATTGATATGGGGCGATAATTATTAACTTGCGTCGGGGACCCCCCTTTAAATATAGGTGTGACCCTTGCGTGTTTCCAAGTGTTAGGAAAGATTCCGCTTTTTAAGGATGAATTAATTATATCTGTGAGAGGTTCGACAATCCATGGGGCGAGTAGATATATTATGCGATTACTTATTTCATTGAAATCTGGACCTTTTCTGACGTTAAGTTTTTGAAGAATTTTCATAACGTCATCACTTGAGACGGGCTTAAAACTGAAGCTGGTTTCTTGATATTTAGCGTCTTTTTCATTTTGTTTGCTACTTTCATTTTTCTTCGCCCTTAAATTGTTAGTGAATGTGTTGGATATTGACTTACCGACGTTAGCAAAGTGGTCATTGAGGACGTTCGACACCCTCGCATCTTCCGTAATTGTTTCATTGTTATGTTCAATAGATGCGATGGATTGGCTTTTGCTATCATTTCCAGTTAAGAACCTGAAAATCTTGAATTTGTTATTGCCTGAATATTTATCGGAATAGATCTGCGTAAGGATATAATTTCTTTTCGCATCTTTTACTGTTTTTGTTACGTAGTTCCTTATGGTCTTATATTGTTCCCACGTGTAATTATTATTATTTGGACTACGTGCGCGCTTAAACATCCGGTTCTTGAGTGATATCAATCTAAGAAGACCGCCAGTGATCCAGGGACGCTTGTTGCCCCTAACACGAAACGTTTTTATTGGCGCATAGACATCCAGAGCTTCGGTTATTAATGACTGCAAATATGTCACCTTATCGTTTATATCCGACATCATCGTTGTTTTGTGAAAGGGTAGATAAGAACAATGATCAACGAACTGTTGTTCAGGGAAATTTTTAAAAGAACGCTTAGTTACGAGTATTCTTGGAGATCTTTGTGGCCTTAGGTTAATTGAGGTGTATATCAGAAAATGATCGCTTAAATCATGCATTACTACGGCGGATTTATCATGCAATTCTTTCTTGTTGGTAAAAATGTGATCTATGAGACTCTCACTCGTGTCGGTGACGCGTGTCGGCAGGCGAACGAGCTGCTTGTACCCCGCTGATTCCATCGTATCGAAAAATGCATTGTCCGCTGCAGTTGGTTTCATGACGTCATGATTTGTATCCCCAACGAGAACCGAAGCGTGGCAAGCCGGAAATGACTGCAAAATATTTTCTAGTTTTTCATTAAAAGTGACGGGGGCCTTGGGATGTCTATATACGCATCCTAGAATTAAAGGTTTGTCATTCTGTTTGAGTTTTAAAGACACAATCCTTCAATGTCTACATCTGACACAGAATATATAAGTTCCGATATTACATCTGTTTTTACGTAAACAATAATACCTCCCCCTTGCTTAGGATAGTCTCGATCAAGTCTGTACATTTTGAACCCTTCAATTTCAACGTGTTTGTCTGGAATGGAATCATGGAGCCAAGTCTCGGTGATTGCAACGCATGTGAAGTTTATTATATGGGAAGCTGCGATTTCATCTATTTTGTTCTTTATGCGGTTAATATTGACGTGGCCCACCGTGATATTTTCTGCGTTTTCGGGGAAAGCAAGGTCTTCTACGTGCGGATACAAGTTTGCAAGGAATCTCCGGTTTGCCACGCTCAGCCTGTGTAGCGTCACGGGGGGTGGCGGCTCATTGCCAGGCGGGGAGGGAGGAAAACTATTTACAGCCCCAGCATTGTGGTCTCGACCTTGGCCTCGGGGGGAAGGGAGAGAGTGACCATTCTTGCAAATATCAGGGAACATCTTTCAGGGGTGTCCAACGAACTATCTGGCACTGACACTGCACATTGACCTCTTGCCTTCCTTCATTTGAAACAACGAAACTCATTATTAATAAAATGACTGAAAAAAATATAATATATGTGAGACAAAAATTAAATTATTTAAAGAAGAAAGGTAAAACTAAAAAATATAAGATTCAGAAGCACATGATTGAAGTGAGTGAATGATTACGGTGGTTAATATATGCAACGAGTGCCAACCGAGGGCAGAGTTTGTCATTTTCCATACTTGTTTAGGTCATCCAGGCTGTCTATTTTAACTGTGGCGTTGTTGTGTAGTGCCAGGATGTTGCCATCCGAAGTCCACACGCGTTGAAAAGTTCCACTATTTCTTACCTGGTGAAACAGCTGCAGGTTTTGCCGGGTGAGGTTTTCCGTGATGGAAACGTGGGGGGCGGAATCCTTCAGGATCTTCTTCTTCTGAAGCACCAACCGACGAGTCCTGTAGGACACGAAACGCACGATCAGCGCCCTGCTCCTCCCGTCGCGCCGCTTCGCTCCCAGGCGGTGGCATCTCTGGATCTGGGATGCATCGACGGGAACCTGCACCTTGTCCCGGAGGATGTCCAGCACCTTCACCTCGTAGTTCTCTCCCTCAGATTCACCCACGCCATGGATCACGAGGTTCAGTCTTCTGTCATATTGTTCGATCGAGTTTATATGCAACTGTAATGTACTCACCGTCGACCTAAGAGCTTTGATTTCGGCATCGTATTTCTCCGTTGTTTTACAAACGGCTTCCTCCACCGCCTCGGCTATCATTTGAGTCAGGGAGCTCTTGATTAGCGACTGAACCTTGTCGCTAACGAAGGCCAGGGCTATCCTCTCGTCAAGATCCCCCAGTTGAGAGTTCAATCCTATGGCAACAACCCTTTCCATCGTGCTCTCGATTCTGTTCCATTCACCTTTTGTGATGCCCATGTTGCGCGAAAAATATTAATGCACAAACACTTAAACACTTAAACACTCAAACACCGATGGCTGCTCCTGCAAAGATTTGCATGCACAAAAAAAATCACGTTCACTGCAGCACAACGTTCACTCCCTTCAGAAAATCACTTCACCACATTTTGTTCACCCCTGCACGCGGAGCTAAGGAAAAACACGTCCGTCCTCTACGAACCCTGTCACAGCTTCTTTCAATGATAACCCTGCACCTTTGCTATAATGTTTATTCCTCAGGGTATTCATTTCCCTCTGTTTTGCCTCAGGTGATGCGTATTGCTTCCTAAATGCAGAGCGGAAATGTTCAAAAGTTTTCCATCTTTTTTCGTTTGCCATAAACCAAGCCTTGGCTTTACCCACCATCAGCGAAGGAATGACTTTTAGTCGATACATCATGGGCATTTTCATTAAATCCATATAAGTATTTATCTCCTCCAGGCACCTTTCAGCAGATACTGAATTGATTTCTCCATTAAACTTGGTGAGGGAATTGACGTCAGACATTCGGAGAATCCGATTGGGTGGATGGTTTAAGTAGGAATTATCTTCTACCATTTTTTCCGTAGCGTAGTCTCTAGTTCGTCTCATTCCGCCACTCCTTTTTCGTTTCTTTCTTTGGCATGGTTCAGAATGTTCGGGAGATTCGATACTGGAAGAATGAGAGGAGGAAGAGGTTCTTAGACATATCTTCTTTGGCAGAGTTTCCATCTCTTCATTCCTATTCTCCTTGCCTAGCTGTAAGGTCTCCAACTTTGAGTTTAACGTTTTTATAATTTCCACTTGTTGTGTTTGGACCTCATTCGTTTTTCTTATTTCACTTTCCAAATTTACGGATATTTCCCTCTGACTTTCTTTCAGCTCGGTTAGTAAACCGCTGTTTACATTATCCTTGTCCTCTCGATTCTTTATTTCTTGGTTCAGACTTTCTTGTAGCTGTTTAAAACGGTCATCATCTATCTGCCGATCTTCTCTCCTTCTTTCCACTAGTTCTTCATATTTTTCGTCTCTCTCTTTTCTGATTTCAGCTATCGCTTTGGATATTTCTTTTCCTAGATTTATTTTAAAATCTTCAAACATTTTCTTACTCATTTCTCGTTCTCTTTCTGTTTCTGCTTTCTGTTCGGTATCTCTTTCACCCAAGGTTTCAACCAAACGTGCGAACTTTTGGTCACTTATTTCTGGTTCCCTTTCTCTTTCTGCTTTTTGTTCCACATTTCGTTCACCCAATTTTTCGATCATACGTGCAAACTTTTGGTCATTTTCTTCCTTGTCTTTTAATCTTTTCTCTTCTTCTTCTTCCTTTTCTTTTAATCTTTTCTCTTCTTTTTCTTCCTTTTCTTTTAATCTCTGCTCTTTTTCTGCTTCTTTTTCTTTTAATCTTTGCTCTCTTTCTTCTTCCTTCTCTTTTAATCCTTGCTCTCTTCCTTCTTCCTTTTCATTTAATCTTTGCTCTTTTTCTGCTTCTTTTTCCTTTAATCTTTGCTCCTTTTCTGCTTCTTTCTCTTTCTTAAAATCCGTCATAAAGGAGATCATCATTTCCCTACGTCAGATCCTGGGGTTTTATGTGCGCAACTTTCATGAACGTATCTGTTGCAGCTGGAGCATGGTAATAAGGTTTCCTCCTTCTTTTCTTCATTCGTACAGCAAACGAGCCTCTCCTTTTGCTGCCTGGTCAAAGGTCTCTGGGAACCTATCATCTTTGCTTCTTCCGTTTCTGGAATAGGCTTCTTCTTCTGTTTCTGGAACAGGCTTCAGCTTCCGTTTCTGGAACAGGCTTCTTCTTCTTCTGCTGGGCCACGAAGATCCACAGGTGGTTGCTTCGATGGTCCTGGTCACGGTCGCCAAAAATCACTGACACGCACCTTCTGCCTTTAGGGCTTTAGGTTAGTCTGGTTACAACCCTTTTATCGGACTTCTCAAAGGCTTCTAAGGGTTAGTAGGACCAAGCCCTTGCGAGGTCTGTGGTGTAGGATTTATTTTTAATTATCACCTATGTAGGTTTGAAATTAAAGATCATTAAGACCTTTCACACAAAGACCACAAAACTATTATTTTATTATTATTATTATTATTATTTCGTTAGTATCTGTCAATGGAAATGTTTAGCATTCATTTGAAAACTCTGAACATCGAACGATCTCTGGACAAAATTATTTTAAAATGTTTATCAAAATTCTCAAGATGTAATGAACAGTGGTCTGAATTACTAATCGGCACTGTTACGTCAGTTTCGTGTTCGATAGTTGGATCATCCACCCACCTCCGTGCCAGTGTTTTGCACAGCGCGCCAAGATGACAGAGGCCCCTGATACGAATCCCGGCGTGAGCACGGGTGTTCTTTGTGAGTGTCTGTTCATCAAGTTCATCAATATGACGCGCACCTTCTGCCTTTAGGGCTTAAGGTTAGTCTGGTTACAACCCTTTTATCGGACTTCTCAAAGGCTTCTAAGGGTTAGTAGGACCAAGCCCTTGCGAGGTCTGTGGTGTAGGATTTATTTTTAATTATCACCTATGTAGGTTTGAAATTAAAGATCATTAAGACCTTTCACTCGAAGATTTATTTAAACTGCTGATGTTATACAAACACTTTTTCAAACAGACAATTCACCCGGTATAACTTGTACGCCTAAACCTATTAGTTGTACCGAAGTTTATAACCCTGGTCTTTTGATGATGCAGGAGAACACCTTATTCAGAGTTGGGTTTGTAGAATATCTGCCAAAATGGAGTACAAGTACACCAACCAATCCGAAGATTGAAGCAAGATATTCCCCAACGTCCCCTGAACCATCAACCTTTCGGCAACCAGGAGAATGTCCCGTAGACTTACAAAAGTCTAGCTCTTTTATATCATATTGTTGTTTACAATTTACCATGGTTATTACATAGTTGTTTTATATTTCCATAGTTTCAACATTTTTTCTGATTTAAGTTAAACAATTCATTTCCTATTGTAACATTAACAATAACACATTTTTTAAAGAAAAGATTCCAACATAGATTAATACAATACAGATTGAATAGTTCTGTGCTTGAAAAAGTAAGTGTTTACAGGGGCGACACAAATATCATCACTCATATTCATATTCGCGATTAACCAAAAGTGGTAGAAAAGCGAAGTAAAATAAACCAAATCAATCAGAATACTATTTCATGTAACGTTCTTCTGTGACACAGCCTTGTAAACCGACATTCATATATTAGGTTGTCGTAGTGTTCAAATGTGGGGTAAACTTTCTGAAATTTGTATTTTAAAAATCTAAGAAATCTCGATTGGACCCTTTCAATTGCTACATTGTACTTTGCTGTGTCTGTTTTCCATATAACAGATGCATATTCGATTTTTGGTCTTACATATGAATAATACAAAACTTTTAGTGTCTCTATACTCTTGAAATCCCTCCCCATTCTAAGAATAAACCCAAGGTTCTTGAACGCTTCACTAATTATTTGTTCTACGTGTTTATTAAAAGTAAGATTTGAATAAAAAATAACCCCTAAATCCGTGACTGTAAAATTTCTTGCTAGAGTATTGTTGTATATTTGATACTGAAATTCAACTGGGTTTTTCTTTCGAGTATATATTACATAATGGCATTTACTGATATTTAGTGTTAAATCATTGATTTTTGTCCACGTTTCTAACTTTGTAACATCATTTTGAAGTTGCACACCGTCATCTTGTTTGCTTATTTTCCTGTAAAATTTCAGGTCATCTGCAAACAGCAATTTGTGTGAGTTTTCAAATGAATCCGGCAAATCGTTAAGAAGTAATGTGAAAAGAAGTGGCACAAGGTTAGACCCCTGAGGTACTCCTGAGGTGACTCTTATCTCGTCGGATGTGTGGCCTTTATACGTTACGTACTGCTTACGGTTCTGCAAATAGGAAGCGAACAGTAGACGCAGTGGTTCAGAAATATTGAAGAATGCTAATTTACTTAATAGAATATCGTGGTTAACCAAGTCGAACGCTTTGCAAAAGTCGGTATATATTACATCAACCTGACCTCCTTCCTCCAATTTTGAACTAATGAAATTGGTAATATCAGAGATTGGTCAACACCTATCTACGTGGTACAAAGCCATGCTGAAACGATGATATTACAGGTTTTACGTGGGTAAATATGTAACAGTGCATGATTTTTTCGAATATTTTTGCTCGGGCTGATAATATACATATTGGTCTGTAGTTTTGGACGTCATTAGAGTTATTGCTTTCGGGAAGCGAACAAATTGCCGTGGCTTTCCATTTTTCAGGAAATTTGTGTTTTGCAAGAATTAAGTTGAAAATTAGACATAATGGGTATTTCAATAGTCGGTCAGACAACACTTTATCTTTGAACAGTACAGGATCTTTGCTGCTTTTCTTACGTTTTATTTGCAACAAACGACCAAAACTGGGTGCTATCTTTTGCAATATTTATTTCCGAATTGGCAAAATAACTGTTGTATGCATCAACAATTTTTTTACTAACTATTGTTCGAAATTCGCTAAATTTATTGTAGTGGTATGAAAAGTCTCCCGCCTGTTTTTTTCACTTCTTGTGGTGATAATGTTTCCTACTTATATTTTGTAACCAACACGGGTACTGTCTTTTGCGGCTTTTCTTCAAGGGGACACGTTCATCGAATATTTTATATATAATTTCATAAAACACGTCTGTAGCTTGATCAACGTCATTCTTTGTTTTCAATACATCCCAGTTCGTGTTAAGCAGCTTGTGATAGATGGATGGAAAGTCGGCCTTACTGAAGTTGTACTGTAGCTTATGACAAGTTTTGTCGCGGGTTTCTTTGACATGATTAATATCTAGTGCTAGCAGCGAGGGATGGTGTGTGTCTTCAGGAACTAGTGGCTGTGTGTTTCGTGTTACTGTTATTCCCTGCACATTTATCAAAAACAAATCGAATGTTTTCCCATTGTTTTTTTAATGTCGTTCACGTTTTTTAGTTGATATACATTAATAAAGTTGTTTAAATCGAAATACGTTGTTGCTGATGAACTAATTAGATTGTAATTGCTACCAGTTATATCTGTCAGATTAAAGTCCCCACCTATCAGAAGTTTAGCGTGACCAGGTTGACAATGCTTTTCTATGGACCTAAAGAATAAAGTGTATGTCTCTTTGTTATTACCAGGTGCTATGAACACAGCGCAACTATATACAGTTCCTAATCCATTTAACCATAGTTTAATCAAAATGCAGTCTATATTCGGATGTAAACACGGCAAATCTATTAATACAC
Source organism: Lepisma saccharinum (assembly GCF_977018435.1). Lineage (NCBI taxonomy): Eukaryota > Metazoa > Arthropoda > Insecta > Zygentoma > Lepismatidae > Lepisma > Lepisma saccharinum. The sequence continues at coordinate 14,324,927 of NC_139252.1, forward strand.
TCTTGACGTTAAATTTCTCTGCAATGATTACACCACCACCCATTATACTCGTAACACCATTAAGCCTTGTTTCCATGATATAAAGAAGACCTTGCTAGAAGGTTGAAACGTTACGTTTAGTTTATGTTTTATAATAAAATAAATTTCTGCCTTCGTCAGCATATTGAGTTTTTCATCTCTTACGTGCATCATGAAACGGTACAATGGACAGGTGTACCCGTATTTCCATACGTGCACACTATTATCAATACCTACATATATCATTTTTCTTCTACATTTATTATTATTATCGAACATCCAGCACGTCTCCAAATCCCCGTCAGTTTCATAGAAGCCAAGCAAACGTCATTTGCCTTGCCCACAAAAGGCGACGGCTACATTTACACTTTCTCTCCCAGAAGCCCCTTTGTCTCCCCAACGTGAAATATTTCCATTCTTCCCTGCAACCAACCCCCTCCTCCACGCCAGCCAATAGAAAGTGGACATGGACAAAAAAACCTAACCCAACGGTGAATTCAGTGTGCGTCTATAAGCTAGACAGAAGAGTCGGTGGAGAATTCAAGCTACGAGTCGGTATTGAGAATTCAAGTGACGAGTCGGTGTTGAGAATTTAAGGTGACAACTGTGTGTCTAGGAATAGTACAGAAAAGTCGGTGTCATGAAGAGTCTGCGTTATGAAGCCAGTGTCCGTCAGTGCCCAGAGCATTGCACATAACATTTAAGTTGCGATGAACGGGATAGTTTTCGTCACAAGATAAACTGTATCTTTTTACATATAAAAGTATATATGTAACTGGTCAGCGTACAGAAGACAGACGTGAACTGTGACGTGTGCTTCCGTGGCCTGATATATATGTAGGAATCGTCACGGGAGGGCAGTGTGATTGACACCACGGACAGTTGGGACAACCAGGCTCCATAAGGACAGACAATGGAGACATCAATACACAACGCCAGGACAACGGAGTAAGTGTGACCGGAATTGAAATTCAGGTGTGGACTTGCAATTCTCATATCATGTAGAGATTCTTAACATAATACATATTCACATATCACAGTCCATCAATCAAATCGCTATAATTCCATATGCAACCCCATCCTTTTCCACCATATCAATAGTATTTCTCTATTATTTATGTGCACCGTGCAGGTACAGCCGGGCATCGAACCCTGGACGGCTTGGTCCGCAACCGCCTATTGTTCGGCTTCAACCAAGCGGCCCAGGAGGGAAAGAGCTAGCCTGTACGGCCACACAGGGGTTGAACTTCATGTGAGGTAAATAGAATTTTATTTTGGAGGATATTAATGCATCAATTTCCTAATTACAATTTTTTTCTACATTTCACGAGATAAAACGCACCTTCAATACAGCGTATAAACTGTGAGGAACTGAACAGCCGGAAGTATTCAAAGTCGGACCAGTTCCTAGACTTACAGCACAGCAACTGGGGGGACAGTAACAGTCGGGTGGACCAGCTCGTGGACAGAAATCGCAGCGCTGTAATGTTCTGTACTTTGAAGCTTAATCAGAAATTACACATCTGTATTATTTCAAAAGGCTTATATTTTCCAAGTGTTGCCACTAGTGTCAGATCATATTCGGAACATATCCAGCTGACTACTGGTGCGTATGCAGCGAGCTTATGAGCAGTATGTAGTGAAAGCAAGAGGATTAGCGATGTGTGCTGGCTTGAGATTTAAAAACTGTTCCTCCTTGCCTAACATTTCAATGAAATGTACACGTATAGCAGAATGATCTTTGTCGCCTCCTAATTTCTACTTTATATTACTTCTTAGATTTCAAACATGTGCATATTTGACATGAGTACAGAAGGTTGTTTCACGTTGATGGTAATGATTTCGATCACCAGGGAGCAGCACATAGGCACAGCACAGAGCAGCTAGAGCCAGTAGGACGAAAGTACTGTGTGTTGACTTTCAAAGACGATGATTGGTGTGTGAGTGAGAGTTTCTATGGCACCAGAAATTCCAGTCTTTTGGGAGGGGTACATCTGTGTCCTTTCCGACGTTGGTTATAGTTATAGCCAGATAATTAAACAGTGCCACATGAAAGCATTCCATGTGTCAAAGAAGGGCATCAATGCAGTGTTGAATGGCCATAAAGCTTGCACCGTACCTGTTGCTGGAACCAGTCAAAATGGGCCTCGGACATATCGGAAGACCAAGCGTTCCTCCGATGTTGTGCGGAAAGTGAGATCCTTGGTGCGATGTGAAAACCCTGCAACGCGAAGAGTGATTGCATAGGCAGTGCAATGTTTACCTGCAACTGTAAATCGCATCATAGCCCAAGATTTACAACTTGCGCGGAAGCGCAATGCTCAAGTTCATAAGTTGCGTGGCTCACATGTCCAGGAGACGAAGACCAACAGTCAGAAGCTCTACGAACGCCATCTGGCAGGGGACCACTGGAAGTATGTGGTGTCCCTGGATGAAGCATGGGTATATCTGTCGGGATGTGGTAAAAAAAAGGGCCATCTACTACCGTCCACGTGATGCAAGAGGTCGATCTGAGTGGGTACGTGAATGTGCTGAAAGTTTTCCACGCGGGTTCATGGTTGTTGGTGGTTACTGCCATAACAGCAAACTTCCACTGCGCAGAGTGCAAAAAAGGCTAAAATAAATGCAGCTTATTACCAGACGAATATTTTGGACCCACTTTACAGGCATGATATTCCTTCTCTCTATGGCAGCGACACATCGCGTGCTGTCATCCACCAGGACAAGGCTTCCAGTCATACGGCAATGTCCACGCAGGCATACATGGACCGGACGGCACGTGAAACGGGCATTCATGCAATCACCTTTACAGACATCCCTGTGAAATCCCTCGATGCCTCTTCCATGGATTTTTGTTGGTTTCCGTTGTTGAAACGAGCCTTGGGAAGCAGACGACCCCGCACAATTGAGGGTCTTTGGAAAGCTTGTGAGTAGGAATATGATCGTTTGGACCAATGTGTTCTTGAACACAGTCTCCTCCAATGGAAACTCCGCGGGAGGGCCATTGCTGCAAGACAGGGATATCACGTGGAGCAACACCGCTCCTGATGTCACGGGTTTTCTTAAGGTGAGGTGGGTTCTAACTTTGTTACCATGGACGTGAAACGACCTTTTGTACTCTAAATATTCCTCCAAGATATAATCTAAATTGTGTTCCAAAGCGACACTTCCTCCAGTAATCTTTTGATGACATCGAGTTTTGCTTCCAATAGCCTCAATGACCTCAGCTCCATGGCAAGAGGCAACCCAACACTAATGCCCAGGGTTCCGATAACTATAATGCCTCCGCAAACAGCCAGCCATTGTTTTATGTCAATATTGCAACCTGTAAGAAAACAAACGAATCGGTATTCAGTATTTTGTAAAACTACTAAATTGTTTAAAGCCATATCGTCCGTCAACACTCGATGATTCTCCGTTTTTTTTAAAATACGGGCTGTCCGAATTAAAAGCGCCCTAATGGAAATTGTTTGTAACTCCACTTGTATTTGATGTATCCAAATGAATTATACATCAATGCATAGACCTATATATAGTCATAACGTTTCTGTGCGCAAAGCAGTAATTAGTACATTTAGTACATTTTTAGTACTCTTGGTACATTTCTACATGCACCCCACGAGTCTCACGGAGGATGACCAGTGTATTCAATCAAACTGAGAACTATGGAACATTCACAGGCATTGGGACGGTCACAGACACATGCTACAGGCAACCTGACGGGAAATCTATTATCGGATGTATCAGACCTTTCATTGGTAATAAAACACTGTATCACGTCTTTACAGCTTTTCTTCGTTCTATCCATATAGTTTCAATATATTTTGTTATAGCCATTATTTTCAGTCTCGAGAAAAGCTATCGACTATCTGCATTTACAGTGTAGTCTACTCTTTTCGACTTCCAATATATGAATGAGTTTCCCCCCATCATATATTATCAAAAGTGACTTTGTAAGTAGACTATTCTTTTGAGGCCTTTATCTCTAGGATTTATGTGTCCGGATCTCTCCATGGGTTTTAGGCCTTAAATCACAAAGAATATGTATTATGGAATTAGATATATGATCTACGAACGGAAAAAACTGTGCAAGCAGTCTGTGGATAATCCTTTGCACGTCAACCAGCCCAAATAATAACTGTTCTTGTAAATTACACTAATTTACTTGACACAAAAGATAAATGATGCCGCCTAAAATCACAGATACTGTTTGGCATTAACTCTTCTCAACTGAATTAAATTTGGAATTATGATCAAACATCATCTCACCTCTACAAACCACATAATCATACATTCAGAACAGTTTCCGGTCCCCGTTGTGGAGTGGTTAACACATCGCGCTACGATGACAGGGGTCCAAGGTTCGAATCCTGGCCTGGACATGGAGGTTTGTGAGTGTCCATTCATCAATTTCATTCTGTCAGCACTCATCCCCATCATCGTAAATTAGCCAAAAGTGGCACAAAAAGCGTAGTAAAATAAAGACAATTAATAAATCAATCAATCAGAACAGTTTTCTGTGCGTTAAACGCTCTCGCCGGCTTTGAAACATTCTACCTGAAGAAATAAAAAAATACAGCTTCATCTAGTCTTTGCCATAATTGAATAGGAATGTAGGGGATGTAATTCTCAGATGTCAACTTCTCTTCTACATAGTACATACTGGGCTCCATCTTTTGTAAGCTGACGATGTTTAGGCGCTTGAACATAAGCCAAAAATATTCTGTGTGAGTCTTGTACTAGTACTGCGTTGGCCACATGTATTTCTGATTCTCCCTTCATCTTATCACCATTCATCTTCAACATCCAGATTACCCGATACATAAACGTAAAATAAACTCAGTCAATCATTCAAAACCATTATGTTATTCTGTGATGTTAATCACGAAGAAGGTAGATGCCTGAGTGCAATTTCGAATACTTTCTTTTCTTCTATTTGTATTTTGAAGTATTCCTATTACCTGACATCTCATACTCTTTATGTTGTTAAACACTTCCTTGTAGAGGCAAGTGAGTACAAATTAGCAACGATACAATATGTAAAGGCTTGCTAATGATTACAGTAAACTCTCTAGATTTTAGTGAATGATAAAAATCATTCAATAAAAGGTAACAAAAGCACAGAGACAAAGATAAGCTAAGAATATTCACAGTACTGCGAGAGAAAATGTCTGATTGAGCACGTAGTCCGAGAGCCAGTTGTTGTTGTTGTAGTTGATTTAGTTTTTAATTCCACTTTATTCACAGAAAGGCTAATCGGGATTATTCCTACAGTTTAAAGTGATATCCGAAGCACTACGTGCCTCCACCGTGTATCGAACCCGGGACCCCTCGATTACAAGGCGAAAGAGTCAGTCGGGTGTTCAATTTCATTCAAGGTATGTGATTTCATCTATGCACTTCGATTGCACATTTGTTATGCATAGTCCTAAGCTATGACACCTTTTTTTTAATTTTTGGGAGCGTTTGAGTATATAATGCCTTAAATCGCACAATATTGTAGAATTTCGTATTTTGCACCTACTATTACACTCTATCCGATCTATCTCTGGAGCGGGAGAAGGAAAATAAGTCCTTGCGCAAGTAGGGACGTGAGACGGCTCCACCAATGAACACGTGTGATCGAACAGGATTTCGTGTGTTGGGGGGAAGGGGGCGGCAACTGCTGTTACCAGCCCTCGCAGCAGCGTGTACTGCTTCGCTCTGCCCACTCGATTCCCCTCCAACCTTTCTCTGCCTTGCTCCAGAGATATATTGGACAGGGTATAGAGGACTCTTGTTTATCAGCAAGTTATGTCGTATTCTTATTAACGCTCTCGGAAAGACATTTCGAGCTGTATACATTTTTATCACGAGGCATGTGTTTCCACACTTACCATGATTGGAATCTGGAATTTACAAGTGCTAAATTCATATTCATGGCTTCTATCAGATCACTTTTTTACCTGTACTTGACGGCTACTGATAAGGAATGAGTCCCCCAACCCGAAATAAAATTCTGACTACATGTCTGTTCTATTCAGATAGCAAATTATTTAAATTACGTTTCCTGCATAGTAAGGGACAAAACAAGTCCAGAAATTATAATAAAAGTTTATCCTGAAAGGCAGGGTGGGCATTTGGCATGTTCCAGTGTCTGAAAAATTGTATTACTAAAATCATACACCAGAGTGAGTTAATCCTACTTTTGCTTACTTAACATGCAACTACCAAGGTTGTATACAATTTGGATTACGTTTTCTGCATAGCAAGTTTAAAAATGGGTGCAACCGGTGCATTTTAAATCTAGCCCCTTGAGTCCCGAAGCCGTATTTTTAAAACAAAGTTAACAAAATTTGAAATTCGAGTTACACTTACATTCACTTACATAAAGATAATATCATAATGTTTTTTATACATTACATTTACAATAATTTTTACAAGAGGTATCATATATGATACCTCGGGACTTAATGAGGAAAATGTTGATTTACTAGGTTTCAGTGAAGAAATGTAAAAAAGAAGAAAAAATATGAAAATGATGATGTTTTTATTTACAATAATGTTCCTTGTAATATCGTTAACATGTTACAATTATTGCCGTCATAGTTTTACATTAATATAAGCAACATGTACAAGTCAGAAATTTAAGAAACAAAACAGTGCTATTTCTACAGGTTTTATCTTACTTTTGATAGATACAAATTATAAAGAATGTAACCAAGTTTGTAATCTGAGTGGGTTACCATTGACACGATTTTGTTATATATGGATGAATGAACATGGAGTGAATATATAAATGTATATTGTGTTAGATTATTACTTAATTTTGATACAATTAAACTTGTGTCATCATCGTTTGGAGTTGTGCATAAGGGTTTTTATTCAACTAGAAATAAGTATAAACAACGGGAAACGAGATATCATTAATCGTTTATGTCAATCATTTATGGCTCAGTCGTTTAGGATGGAATACTGTGGAAGATTTACCATGAAATGGTTTTAAGTGAATTCAAGTATACTTACAAATTTTCACGATTTGCATTGCTTTAAGTAAAGGTATAAATCGGAATGACAGTATTTGTCTTTCTTTACAACATGTGGTCCAACGGTTGTTGATATTCATGTGAGTAGCAATTTCTATTAATTTGTCATTATATCGAATCTTATATCATTTGTTGAGTTTCGGTCTGAAACAGATGATATCCACGATCATTTGCTTCGTTTTGAACAATTATGTGTTGTTCAGAAGTTGCCTGAGGAGCACGAAGTGCCGTTATTGATTTCTGTGGTTGATGCTACAACGTTTAAAGTATTGAAAAATTCGCTGGCTCCTGAGCAAGTACAATTACAACATTATTCAGTGCTGAAAAATAAGCCCTTGTCTCATTTTAAGCCTAAGAGCAATAAGTATGTTGAAAGATTTAAGTTTAGGCGATGTGTGCAAGAGATTGGTGAATCAGTAGTAGATGTCAGGGTTAGACTTAAGCAACAGGCTCTAAAATGTGTAAGCAATATTTAGAAGAAGCCTTAGTTGAACAGTTGATAGTGGGAATTCGTTCCGACGATACTAGAAAGAAGCTATTATATGACGCTTCTTTGACGTTTAGTAGAAGTCAGGATATTCCTTTGCAAATGGAAGCATTAGAAAAAGAAGCTAGAATGTTCGTCCGCAACGAAATTACAAATGATGTTTCTTATGTTGCAGAACGCCTGATGATATTTTCATTAAACTTGTCCGATGTACATATTCTTCGGTTATTGATTTGAAGATGGCTTATCTTCAGTTACTGTTATCAGACGCAGCTCCGAAACTTACGATTGTCAACACACATATTGGTTTATATAGAATCAAAAGGTTATGCTTTGGAATCTCTATAAGTGGAGATATTTTTCAAATGACATTGGCAAAGGTCCTTGGAAAAACACCAGGAGATGCTTTCTATTTTGACGATGTCATAATTGGTGGAAGAACGATTTGATTGATTCATTGATTTAGTGTTTTAAGTCCCCTTTATGCACAGTAAGGCTAAGCGGGACTGGACCTACAGTTTAAAGTGGGATCCTTACCACTTTGGCCTCCACCGGGTATCGAACCCGGGACCCCTTGATTACAAGGCAACGGCGCTACCACTACGTCATCGGGGAGACCCTGGTGGAAGAACGAAGAATGAATGCTACGAGAGAACTTGTTTAGTGCCCTCTAGACTACAAGCACACAATGTGAAAGCTAATTTAGAGAAATATATCTTTGTTTCTCAACATGTTGAATATTTGGAATATTTAATAAGTGATCAAGGAATCAGTCCATCTTCTAAGAACATAGAAGCTTTAGTATGCTGTCCAGAACCAAATAATGTGACGCAAGTTAAATCATTTATGGGTAAAGTTAATTTTCATCGAAGATTTATTCCAAACCTATCTTCCAAATTATTTAACATTACTAATTTGTTGAAGAAAAATGTCACATTTAACTGGTCAAATGACTGTTCAGATGAATTCCGCAACATAATTTCGTAAATACAGAAGATTGAACCAATCGTATCATTTGATCCGAATAAAGAGATCACCATATGGATGTGGAGCTCATCTATGCCATCGAGTTAATGGTAAACTGCGTACTATTGCATGCGCATCTTCTACTTTTAATGAAACAGAGAAGAAATACGCTCAATCTGAACGCGAGGCAATGAGTGTGGTATTTGGTATCAAGAAGTTTTATAAATTTCTACTGGGCCAGACGTTTGACATGATATCTGATGCCACTGCAATAAAATACATATTTTCTCCAGACAAAGCTGTGTCAAAACATACGTCCAATAGACTTGTTCGTTGGTCTTTATTTTTGTCAGCATTCAAGTACAACATTATATCCTCATCTAAAGTTCCAGTAGCGGACATGTTAAGTAGATTACCATTACCGGGAGACTCTTCAATTGATATTGATGCTGTTCAATGTTGCCAAGTAGACGAGAGAAGAGGACCAATGTCAGTAGAGGAAATAGCAAAACACACGAGTAAAGATCCTCTACTCAACCAAGTAATTACATTTATTCAGAATGGATGACCTCAACATTTAACGTTAGGACTGACACAGGATGGTTTGGCACCCTTTTGTGAAAGAAGGTAGTTTCCTATGAATCCAATTGTGCGATGTGGATGGGCAAACCAGTAATTCCGTGTTCTCTTAGAAAAAATATATTACAGCTATTCCATCATCAACCTGGAGTAAGTAAATGCAATGAAAGAGATGCTCACCTCACAGTTTTGGTGGCCAAATATGTCCAAATATGTATTTATTTTCATTCAGAAATGTGATCGGAGTTGGGCAGGTTGGAAATTGCACATATCTGTGTTGATTTGGAATGGAATGACTCATATATGATACCTCGGGACTGAAGGGGCTATAAAAAAATGTAGAGTGGACAATTTCCTATACCCAGTGTCAATTAAATTATATTAATGATATCAATATAACAAGATTATTTCACGCCAGTATACCTACTATTATACTTTGCAGGTGAAAAACAGCTTGGATTATTCAGAATATAATACTTTCTCATTTACCATTCCAATACTTCTGAGTGTTTGAGCACATGGTCAATGTCATTTTTGGCACTATAATTGTTTTCTCATATCTGTGTGAGCAATTGAAGACTAAAATTGGAAAACGCTGTAAGTGCCACAATAATTCAAACACAGTTTTCCACTTTGAACTGTGAAATGTGCCGTGCTTTATAATGTGGTAAACGTGAAATGTGGCTGGTAGCCCTCAAAGTAGTTCAAAGGACGTGTAAAGAGGTCACTAGTGTCCAAGTTCTTACGGGCTGATGGGCGGAACGATGCGATTTCTCAACACTTTCGCTTTTGGCACTTACAACGTTCACCACTTTAGTCCTCAATTTTAAACCATTGCTTGTACATAATATTAATTGTATATTCAATAAAATACACCGAGTTAAATGATAGTTCATTCTTTTATTTCTGGACACCACCCACAGAAAGTTAAACAAATCGAAACGACTTTCTTAGAGAATTCTTAATTCTTAATAATATTACAAGACGGTAAGAAATGTATGTAGTTATTTATTTTTCGGCTGTATATACATGGCAAAGATAAGGTTATTTTACCTTTTTTCCACTTAATCATGTAAGAGAAGGCAGAAAAAAATAGCCAAAAAAAGGTATCATCACTTAGAATTATACCCCAAGAGCATAAGTGAAATTTAATCCCTAGTGGTGAAACCGGACGCTGTATTTTTAGAAGCCCAGAAAATGAGATAAAAAAAAACTCATTTATACCTCTCTCTTCCTTTTGCGACAATCTGTCGATCGTTTTTTGACCGACGAGTGCAAGGCACTTCGTGCAACATCGCCATTTTGTACTTTGCGTCCTAATACAGGAGTGTAAGATCGTTGCACTAGTTTGACTGATGTTCGCTGTAAGAAAATATAAGCGGGCATTACTAAAAAGATATCAATTCAGACAAATCTTGAAAATTCTTAGAAAAAAATTGGATCTGAAAGGGATGAGAAGACAGGTGAGTGGAGAAGGTTACATAACTTAGAACTGCACAATTTGTATTCCTTTCCAGATATTATTAGAATGATTAAATCAAGAAGACGTAGGTGGGAAGTCCATGTGGCACGAATGGGAGAGGAAAGAAAAGTTTACAGGATTCTTGTTGGGAAACCTTATGGTAAGAGACCTGTAGGATGTCCAAGACAAAGATGGAGCGATAATATTAAGATGAACCTAAAGAATTGATTGATTGATTGAATTGGTGTTTTGAGTCCACTTTATGTACAGTAAGGCTAATCGGGACTGGACCTACAGTTTGAAGTGGGATCCGAACCACTATGTGCCTCCACCGGGTATCGAACCCTGGACCCCTTGATTACAAGGCAACGATTGGACCTAAAGGATATCGGTAAAGATGTAAAAGATTAAATTGATCTTGACCAGGATAGGGACAGATTGAGGGCTTGTGTTTCAGCAGCCATATGGTAAGTAAGAAAGTTAGTTACTTAGACGAATCTTGACGAAGTACCAATTTTATATTTTTTTTCACTCGATTGTTACACACGAGAACACAAAATGTGTGAACACTGGAGCATAAATTAAATTCTTGAAAATATTTTTTCACAATAAATTGTTTTGTCCACTCTGTTACTATTGAACTATTTTGAAGATTATTGAATAATGTGCGTGGTCGTTCAAAAACATTTTGTCTGATAGCAGGTAAATTTTAGTCACACATACATCACCTCTGAAAAATATTTAAATGTGTGCTTGCGATCCTTGGTTTAAATGTTGCTTTCCAATTATATAATTACCCCTGCAAGGGATTTTCCCCTTTCACGTGTATTGAATTTCCGTGATCTTCATAAGTCCTCTCAGATAATACACAAGTATTATAATTGCTATCTGTAAATAACGTAGGCTATGACTAAAAACACAAATCTTGAGAAAATGCAGATATCTGAATAATTTCAATAGCGTAGTCCTAAAAAGTGTTGTGAAAAGAATGTTATGTTAACATCAATAAGAATGGAATTAGTTTTATTATAGAATAATATTGCTTATGGTTAGATTTCTGTGTTATTATTGCAAACGGTAAACATCTATTAGCATTTAACTATAATGCCTGGATTTGTCTGTCAACTCTGTGGGCACATTTGAACTGCACTTTCTGAGCACATTTGAACAGCACTCTTCGTGCACATTTTAACAATGATCACAATTCATCCTAAAAGTATTAACTAAATAATTTAACGCAATTTTAAATGGTCAACAGTCCATGATGTTCATGCATTACAGGAGCTCTTTCAAAACATGCTAGATGTTACAAAGACAACAACTATTTCACTAATTGATGCTAATCTGTTTGTAAAAGAGAATATAATAGTTTGTCCTAAAAACATTTCCTCCTCGTTGATCGCATCAATTCCAGCTAATAGATGTTCGCTACTGGTGGCACAAACCGACCGGACTGTAGCCGATGGTGGAAAACACGTGACTATTCATTACCTGGCACTCTTAAGAAACAGCCTATTTAACTTCATTTGTGACGAACAATATATTATATCGGCAATTGCAAAGCCACTGTAAAGATTTCAAGCCATCGTCTGTAACCAACACAAAGCGAAGATCATCTAAAATATTAGTAGGTATGTAATGTTAAGCATTACCAATGTTTTCTTTAACACATTTAACTTCCAACTTCACTTTGAGTTTTGTGTATAAAAGACTTTACATGTACTAGAAAAATGTAAAACATATTGGAAAGGCACAATTACATATTGAAAATGGAAGTCTAGTCTAAAAACTACCGCATAAACAGTGAAGATGTTTGATCTTATGAAAAAGCTAAATGTATTTATTAAAATACAGTCATCGCCTCCCAACATGGACGATAATCAGTTGGAAAGATTAAAAGTTTGTCTCAGTAAAGTGAAATCAGCACATTATGGCGAAATTATTTCCAATTACACAAAATATAGAATCAAATATTTGTGTAATGAATTAGTGTGAAAATAGTAATATTTCATTGAAGCACTACAAGAGATAGTAGCAAAAAAAGTGTATCTTAAACTTAGTACTTTGAAATGTATGAGGAGACAATATATAGTCTATCCCCTTAATCTGTGAAGCAAAGTCGCGCATAACGGCAGAGAGGGGGGACGCGAGAGGGGAGAGCGAAGCAGTACACGCTGCTGCGAAGTCAGGTAATTGCAATCGCTTCTCCCACCTACACACAATCCCGTTCCTTCTGAAGTGTCTATTGGTATAGCCGTCTCGCGTCACTACTTTCGCAGATAATTATTTTAGTTCGCTTCCTACAGAGATAACCGGGACAGAGTATAGACTAAAATTGTCTCACCTTATATTCCCAGGAAGTTTCCATTTCCAGACCAACGGGCGAGGGGAATGAGTATTCTGTGACTCTTTCTATTTGATTTAAATCCAGCTGCACGTGTTCGAAATCGGAAGATTTCTTTCGCCGGCGTTTCGTCGTCCACGCACTCACCGAACCCCCACGCGGCCAACTCGAGCAGCACCTTCGTCTCCTCCCCCTCCGGAGGTGTTCGAAGCCACCGTGGCAACACGCGCGCGGAACCACCGATCGGGAAAAAAACGCCAGCGGGCTTCCCGATGTGTACCCCGGGACTGAACGTTGTTGGATGCTCGTCAGAACAAGTCCACAGACGCGGGTGTTGATTTATTAACAATATCTCATATTTTGGACGTTACAACATAATAATTGGTTCTTGCGGATAAAATACAAGGAGCCGTGGAAGTTGTATGTTAGTATGCAGCGTAGAGATGCGATGTAAATTTATGGAGAATGCGTCGGTCGTAGATAAACAGGAGATGAATTATTGTGGAAGTTTCGGAAACAGGACAACTTTGCTGAATGTCTCAGCATTCAATTCCACCCTCCTTTTCTTCCGGAGTTCTTTCAGATTGAATGCAATGGAACACAGACGAGAAGATTTATGAGGTCTTCTTGAAAAGCTGGCTGTGGAATTCAAGTGTTGGGTTAGCATTGGGCCATATTCACAATCCCGTTTCTCGTTTATTCTTCAATGCCTAAGAAACTTTAAACTGTGTTAAAAGCAACATTTGCTTTTCCACTGTATCATATTTTTCATCGGAAATATCTTTAAAAATAATTTACGCAGTCATAACATTATGCTCACGCGTAGCACGATGACTAACGCTCTCGCCTTTTGTTCCAGAGGTCCATGGTTCGGTCCTGAGATGGACCAAGATGTTTACCCAGCATAGTAAAGGTAGTATTTTAGTCCTATCATGACTGTATGTAAGTGGGGGAAGTAATGGGTCCAAATCCTCCTGTTGACTTTATAATCATTTTGTACTAATTGTGTAGTCAAACAAACAAAACACAAAATTGATCATATATTGGTTGAAATGGTTTTTGAAACTTATTGATATCACAAGAAAGGTAAGTATTTGAAAGATAAAATACCAATTCTAATAATATTAAATGTATAGATAATATTGTTCGGGCTAATAATATTAATAAACTAATGTTTTTCCAAGGGGTTTAGATTCTGTTTAGAATAACTTAAAAAAACAACCGTGTATGCGGATCACATGCACCCCTCGTCAGACTTGCTTGTGAACCACTTTGATTCTATATTTCGTAAACACGAAACGTACAGGTTATAATAATATATATACTTCAATACGGCATTCATTAGGTTCTCGTATAATTTGTGTTAATGTAATATAATTACAAAAATAAAGCTTCAACAATAATTATCTCGATTTAGCTCTTTACTAAACTATGAGCCAAAAATAACATTTTGTACAAAGAAATCTTCTTCAAATGCTAAGTCATTCTATGCGCCATTCAAACTTTTATAACGTACTTTCTTACAAAAAATAATTATAACATATTCTCTTCATTATTCTATTTCTGAAAGGTATTTTCAAGCTTTCTATAACGTTGAAGAAGTTAACTCAACAAAATTTTATTGGACTTACAGCTTTACATATGGCTGTTTATGCCCGTAAGTACATAAGATACAATTTTAATGTACATTTTACACACAAAGTTATAAAACGCTCTTAAATACAATGTTATATAACTACAGTAACTTATTCAGCAACAAAAATATTTTAGAATTTTATATCACCTTTTCTGAAAGAAGCAAGTATAGCAGATCCAATTCTAACATCTGTAGAGTACTACATTGAAGTCGTATTAATGGGAAAAGGAACATTATGTTTTGATAATGTCCTGTATAAAGTATTTCTTTTCTCTGAGTGAATTTGACATTCCAAAATATTATGATGAGAATAACCTATTAAATCACTACAGTCACAATTCGGAGATTTTAAAATGTGTATTTTAAATAAATGATGATATGTTTTCGCGTGATCAATTCTTAATCTATTTATTAAAACAATTAATCACGAATCTGAAGTACATTCACAAGATGTTGAAATAAATGTACATCACTAATCTGAATTTGATGTCTAATTGCCAGCTAATACTCGTAGGCACAATTTTGAGGAAGAACCTGCTATTTTCGTATAATGTATATTAGATTCCCCAGAAAATTAGAAAAATGGCAATTGTAAAGTATTGTTTTCTCAATGAAGGATTTACAAGAAATGTTGATGTACTCTTACACATATTAGAGATAGTAAGGTAATGAAAACTACAATAGTCTTTCTCTTCAGAATATAGTTGTATCGATTCTGATTTGGTTATATGGATCCTAACGGTTACGTGGTAAACTCTCATCTCAAATTTGTTTATATTCTCAAATATCGCAAACATTATCAAGCCATAAACAATTCAAATATCTTTCCTTTAACTTAGATGCTTTGTTTAATTTTCAGTTTCGTTGTATTCAATAAGGTATTTGAGTTGGATACACTAATAATTTTATTTCGACTTTGGGATACAGAGAGAACATGAGTGAATTTAACAATGGTTAGTACAAACCCTCTCACATGTTGTATAGTTCACCCTACGGCGAAAGAAACATTAGGCAAATTGTCTACCACCATTTTCATTCGGTCTGAATTACACAATGTGATGACAACGAATTGAAATAAAGACGTCAGTAAGCAGAGAACAATGCCTGCTTTGAACCAACATAGTTTCATTCCTTAAACAGCACAGAAAGTAGAATTAAAAAGTAATGAAAAGAGCGGTGGACAAATTGCTTACCATTATTTTTGCCGTTGACTGTACAGTCTATGGATTTGTTAGTTTTGTGTATTATGATAACAAGATAAGAGTGAATTGAAATATACTATAATTTGTTGCAGGTTGGGCCGTAGTGGTCTGTTTCCTGATTTAGACTACGCCCAAACGGATTAACATATTTTACCAAAAATGTTGTTCGAATATACGTATAAAACTAAGTTACTTTATTAATATAATTTAATAGTTCAGTTTTTTAAAATTGATTTTACATCGCTTTTCTCCCACTTCTGGCCAATCGCGATGATGAAGATGTGTAATGACATGATGAAATTGATGCAGGAACACTTACAAACAACTTCTATGCCCAGGCCGAGATTCAAACCTGGGACATGAGACATCGTAGCGCGCTGTGCTAACCACTCCGCCAAAGAGGGCGGCAGAAATAATTAATTTTTAATGCTCTTTTGTGTAATCCTACTATCAGTGTTCTTTGTAAGTTATTTAACAATATATAGCTCTTGATTGGTTGATTTTATTTATTTTACTTCGCTTCTCCGCCAGATTTGGCTAATTGGGAAGATGAGGATGAATTGTGATAAGATGAAATGGGTGAAGCGTCAATCACAAACACACAACACACGCCCACCTGGTGGAGTGGTTAGTGCATCGCGCTACGACGCCTAGGGTACCGGGTTTGAATCCCGGCCTGGGCATGGATGTTTGTGAGTGTCCATTCATCAATTTCATCATATCATCACTCATACCCATCATCACTCATACCCCTCTTCGCAAATTACCCAAAACTGGCGGAGAAGCAAAGTAAAATAAAGCAAATCAACAAAAACACACACACAAGGACAGCACAAAAAAGGATCTCCACCGAAATTTATACTGGCTGTGAGTCCAGACACCAGATCCTCGCTAGTGTGTAAAAACCAGGGTGTACTACATAGAAGGGAATTGACATTTGCACGTATTCGCAAAGGATCACCTGTTTAACCTCACAATCTATGACAGCTATTCGACATAGAATTGAAGTAAAGAGTATAGGGCGGCACACATGAAAAGTATGTTAGAAATCTTCATTTCTTGATGCATATTTTGCTGAAATTTATTTGCATGCTGTAAAATTATTAACATTAATATCATACTTTAGTTCTAGCTAAGAAGTCTACTAAGTTTCAGCAATATAGACTGACAAATTTCTGTTGATATTTTAGTAAAAGATAGAATGCACGTTACTGCGTAAATAACAAAAATGAACCATTATGAAATAAGAAAATACTTTGCTTTGAACCACTAAATTATTTAGCACCTGAGTCACTCCACCCCCCCCCCCAAACCTCTCTGAGTGTGTGAAAGAAAGATACAAAGAACTCGGAGAGAGAGGGAGAGAGAGAGAAGAGAGAGAGAGAGAGAGAGAGAGAGAGAGCATCGTGAAAAGAGAGGGAGAGTTGGAGTGATGCGTAAAGGAGACCCAAGATATATATTTGAATAATAATATGACGAGCATGGACATTTTGCTGTCGAACTCCTTTTATGTGTGTGTGTGTGTGTGTGTGTGTGTGTACAAAAGCTACGGTAGCTCAGTCGGTATAGATTCTGACTAATGCGCAGAAGACACGGTTTCGAATCACCATGAAGGTGATCTAGACCAGGAATTTTCCCAGTTATTTCCTTGTTTCTGCTGGGATCTGAGGCCCACCCATCCTCGTGTAATAGGTAATTTTGGACAGTGTGGATACCTATGGCCGAGATCAAGAACACATTGAGCTCAATACCTACACATAACCCCATGGGTGCAGCCATGGCAGGTGTGCTCACGCACAGCTTTATATTATATGTATATCGTCGACTGTCCTTGACTGCTCTTGTCTCCTGAACTTTGGAATAATTATGCAACACTGGATCTCGTCGGAGGTGTAGTTCATTAAAATCACTTGACACGTGAACTTTTCTCCCCAGACAGCAAGCAGTACTATCTCAATGCGTTCCTCTCGCACCTGGAAAATGAGACATCAGTTAAAATCATGCAGTCATAACGGTTTCCTTATTAAAGACAGGTCACAAAAATACCGTCACCATTGTATCTCTCGTAAAATTGTAGCCTGATTTGATATATCACATCACCCCCTTCTCATTTAAATTTATTTTGAGTTGAATTCAACATGGTGGCCACCAATATGACGGTTTGGAAGACACCAATATGGTTCCCCTAGGCCTAACCTGTTTCTATTATGACCATTTGTACCCAGCCTAACTCATTTACATTTTATAGGAGGTGGTAAGGGAGTTTTGAATCGGACTGTGTATTGCAGAACGACCCGCTTACAACCTTTTTCACGTGTTTCTTGTGCACATTCGAGATCTGAGTATATTCAGAATGAATATGTAGATGCTGACAGTTAAACTAAGAGGTAACCTTAATTTCCTCTGCTTGATTTTGCTCGAACGATGACGTAGTCTCTTCGTGAGGATGCTGGAAGTGAATGGGTGAGAGTAATTTCTTCTGTAAACTGGAAAATTTGACGCTCTAAGCTCTTAGGGAATTTTTAACGACCGTCATGCAAGTATTTGACTAACTACCAAGGGAAATTCTATAGACTTTGTGATTTCTCTAGACGAAATCAGCAAGAGCCATGGACATTGTGGATTTTCCAACGTGTTAGCTGCGGCATGTAATATTTGTTCAAATGATTATAAAATTTCTTAAAAGGAATATATTCAGTTCTTGTTAAACTTACCAAACCCACAGAAAAGAAATCCTCTTACGTCACTGTGATAGAATTCTGTTATTCTAGAGTCCAGCGCAGATAATTCTGCCGTGCAATGCGCGACAGAACTAAAGAAGCAGTGTTGCTAATGGAGCAGATAGAAAAATCGCTGCGGTGCGCCGATGCACAGCTGTTACGTACAACAATAAAATTAGAGAATTCAGGTCTATCTAACGTTGAGTTTTAAACGTCATGCATTATACCAGGACTAGGATTAATATGTACTAACAAGTGACTATGTATGTAGCTACATACATATGGACTAAAAATTCGCAAAATATGAACTAACACATAAGTAAAATTACCAAAAATGCTGCAAAGAAGACTTCTTCATACGATTCCTTATTTGAGTGATTTCAAACAAAATAAAAAAATATATATATTATTTTTCATTGCATTAATGCACTGGTGGCGTTCTAACTTTTCACTCCCAAAACCCGTATACACTGGTATGGAACTGCAACGGCAGATAATAACATGCCAACGTGTTAAACCGCTACAATTGCACCATAACACTCCTCCTGAAGCAGTATTATTATTTCCTCTCTGAGATCGGCGACAGTCGGTTGCCTTTGTTGTACATTTACAAAGGATGCCGGCTTCCACAACAATAACAAGTACATATACTGCCACTAGACGATAAGCTGCGCGGCTTTTTCTTTTGTTATGAACCAGGGCCGGCGCTAGTCATTTTGCCTCCCTGGGAGGTGGCGGCAGATGCCGCTCTATTTCGACCCCCCCCCCCGGTCATTACGCAGCAACGGAAAATTGAAAATCAATATATTCCTAACTAAAACATCAAAATATAAAATAAATAATGAGACTTCTTATGCTATTTCAATACTATTCAGCGCAAAAGAATATCTCGCTCGATCACAGTTTTCAATAGGCTTATTTTTTTCTTCTCTTCAAATTTTGCCGCTCTGGGCGATGGGACGGTTCGCCCTCCCCTTCCGCCGGCCCTGCTATGAACTTGGTCACCCATCAAAGCATGGCAATTTTAACACAGAAAACAATATGTATCGCATTAAGCAGCAAAAATGACAGCCTCCTCTATGCAATTTCTACAAGAACACGTGCCGGAGCCAGAGTTGAAATGATGTTGGAGCCACATAATTTATTTATTTTGAATAATTCCAAAATTATGAAATATGAACAATTTGTTGCTGCTGTTCGCTGTTCTCTTGCCAAAATGCTTTATTGGGATGCTAACACCATGACTGGCTTCCTCCTTCATGAACTCGTGCACGTTGCTTAGAATTTCCCGAGCTTGGCTATGCAAGGTTTTTGATTTCAACTTCGACAGAACTGGAGGCATTATGGAATTTAACGTTCATTAGCAAACACACACTTTTACATACACACACGCAATACACGCACACAACGTCAAACCGGTCAAATACTTAGTATAAAATAAAAATATGGTGCTTCCAATCCAACAAAACTCACCGCTACTTTACCTGCCTTTTACCCTTCCGTGACAGAAATAGTGCTTCATTATTACAGTTGGCAACACTAGTTACTAGCTATCCAATGAACATGCACTGCATAAAAGAAGCAAGCACTACGCCGTGCTATATTGCCACATTAGCGTCCCTACCGAACGGTGGGAACCGCGAGCTGAAGCGCTATTCAATTGTTTTCAATTATGTTTGCGCGAGTGTGTCCAGGAATGGAATGACAATGTGGCAACAATAGCGAAGGTTTTCGAGCAGGGTAGAACACATGATGCTAAGAGAGAGGGAGACGAAACGAAAATTCGTTTCTACGCAACGGCAAATTTACGTGTGTGGCACAACGCATTCAATGATAAAAATCTGAACACAAAATAAGACCAGCGATAATATTTGTTTAGCGTTTATGTTATGAACAAAAGGTGAACTGATAAAATCGCTGACAGGACAGAGACAAGCCCATTCCTTGCGAAGGATTCAAATCCTAAACTCGTACAGTGGGATCTAAAGGTATTACCAAGCAAATCGACCATCACCACGTTTACACCCTTTGTTTCATGCAATGAGAGCTTCAAGAACTGACACAAAACACCAAACAATCTGCTTACAACCTCTGAATCAGTAAACATAAAAATACAGTCCTTAAAAATACGTATGATGAGCATAAAAACCAACGAGAATAGTCATGGAGATAATTTGCTGAGCAATACTTATGGATCCCACTGAACCATCGAATCGCCTTGTAATCAACGGGACCGGGTTCGATACCTGGTGGAGGCACATACTGGTTCGGATCCAACTTTTAAAACTGTAGAGCCCGTCTCAATTAGCATTACTGTGCATAAAGTGGACTTAAAACACCAACTCAATCAATCAATCGTACCATCTTAGTAAGATACGCTAGTTAGATCTTCATGAGGAATTTTGGTGTGGAAATATGAAATGTGGAATGAGTAGTGAATGGAAATTTTAGGGTAATAGAGGAAAAATGCTCCCCAGCATATTAGCATTTTTCATTCTAGTTCCAAATTCCCCCAGAGGAGAATACAGTTTTTGAAGGTGACAATACACAATGCTCCTTAAACTAAAGTGAAAAAGGTTGTAGTATCACTTGCAATCAACATGACAATTGCTGTTGCATGTTGTCCAGTACAGTGCTATATATTTGGAATATGAATAGGGAAGAACAATATATATCGATTCGGTTCGACCTTACCCAATTGCGAACTTAGATTAATTGCAAGTCCTTCATTGTTCAAATATTTATAAAATTCGTAAACCCTCTATAACTTCTGTACTAGTACACCCGGTCCCGCCCCTCCCCCCACACACATGGACACGCAATCAATGTGAACATATATGTGAATGCGTTATTGCATGCACACTTTCCAAATATCACTGAAGTCTTGCTTGCCCATCCAAGATTCCCTCTGGAATCTATTGCCTTGCGATTAAACCACGTATTTTTTTAAAATATTTCATTATATACTATCTCCTGCACCCTATACCGATAAAGGGGGCTTAGTCAAGGCATCCAGGGCCGGTCCTACTGACACCAAGCCACTAGTGGATTTCGGCAGGAAGTAGAAAAAAAAGTGCTCCCCTGTGCTTAGCACCATCCCATTATGGTGTGTGGGGGTAACGCCCCACACTTTCTTGATCCGGTCATGAGTGGGGGTGATGTGATCAGCATCACGCCCCTGACCGCCTTTACCCCCCAGGGTTTCAACCAGGTACCCATGTCATTCGACGCTGGGTGGACGTCGGGGCCGCTTCCAACGTTAGAAAAGTTCCCGGATTTGAACCGGCCGGGGATCGAACCCGGGACCTTGAGCATGGCAGTCAGACGCGTTACCGACTGAGCCACCGCGGCCACCGCAAGAGCAGCTAGAGACAATTTACCAACTTACTTGGAGGTACAGAGTGTTTCTGAAGTAGTGTAACCACAACTTTCATAGATAATAACTTGAAACGTGAAGCTCGTATTTATATAGTGTTTTTTTTTTATCTTGGCGTCTCGTCATTTCTGATGGTTTTTTATGCCTTATGTTACCAACTAATTCTATGCAAGAAGCTCCAGAACTAGCAAACCGACTCGGAGAGAACTTTCTTCCATAATAGTAATTTTGGGGAAGAATAGAGATTATTTTGTACATTTAGAGTCTTGATATACATTTTAGGGAAATTTTGACATCCTCGAGAAAGACTATTTGACGGAATGGTAAGCATAAGTCTCTGCGAAGCCAGAGGCTCTTGGTTAGAATCCAGGTCAACGCATCGCTGTAACCTATTCGAGCAGTTTATTAAGTTATGCCAGTCATGAGAATCAACAATTTGGGCCAAGTACAATACTTCACAATGTATCTTAAGGAGCACAATACAAATGCCATAGCATAGCATCTATAGAAATGCCAAAATGAAAGGGAATCAGACGTGGGAACGGAAATTACGTTTTTTAACATTGTAATCAGACGTATTATTTGCATCGGTGCTGACACCCAGAGGGGCAGTGGTGGAGTCGCCAGAGTTCTCCCTGCCTCACAAAATTATAATAAATATTCAGTGAAATGTATGTGTCTATCTAAACAAAACCTAACGAAGCACAATGGATCTTTTGTTGCGTCATAGCTCGCTTCTATCTCTGATATATTGGAAGTGATGTGATCAGCACCACGTCCTCTTATACAGGAACAATAGTAGTGTAATTGGGGCGTTTCAAAATAACACTTGGTACGAGTGCATTTGTAGCCTCTTTTTTTATCAATTGAATATCAGTTTTTGACATATTTTGACAATTTTTTGTCGATGTTTTAGCGTTTAGCGATGTTTTAGTGAAATTTCCCTTTTTTTCCCACTCACACTTGGTACGAGTGCATTTGTAGCCTTTTTTTTTATCAATTGAATATCAGTTTTAGACATATTTTGACAATTTTTTGTCGATGTTTTAGCGTTTAGCGATGTTTTAATAAAATTTCCCTTTTTTCCCACTTGCACTTGGTAGGTATATCACGATCTTACGTGATATAACTTAACCTATCCTTTTTTTTTTATTACGTGCTAAACTACACGAGAGCCTCTACATGCTTTGACCTACTTTAGAGTAGACCCAAATAGACAGTTCACCAACCGAAAGTGAGGATCACCAAAACCTCAAAAACTCACTTTCTCTCCACGTTCCGCGCCTCATTTATTGCGCTGACGATGTTTCGCAGCTAAGAAAACAGCACCAAAACATCAAAAACTAACTTTACTCATTTGAGGATCACCAAAACCTCAAAAAAAAACCTCACTTTCTCTCCACGTTCCGTGCCTGACGAAGGTGGTATGGTACGTTCTGGAACCATCCTTTTGATCTATTTTTTTTATTTTACGACGTTTTACGGGCTAAACTAACCTACAATGAGAGAAAAGTGGACAGAAAAAGCTCTGGCATTACTTTTTTAAGCTATTTTTTACCTCCTGCAAATTTTGCTCTTATGCTAACTCGTCCTTTGACCTACACTTTTGAAATGACTTACGACATTTTCCTATAAGTCTGTCTCCTCTTACTCTAAGGTCCCTCAGTGTAATCTACTACGACCTTGCTCTCAGCGTAATCTGCTACTATGTTTTTTTGTTTTTTTTTTAAAAAAAAAACTCATGTGTGATCTTCTGCGGTGTGTGTGTGTGTGTGTGATAATCAAAATTATTTTTGTTAAGGCCCTCAAAAAAGAAAAAAAATATCCCGCCAGAGAGGGGTGCGTGGTGCACAACACCTGTTCTAATGGTCATGGCTATCAAAGCCATGCCTCTGTAGAGTTTCATGAGTTATTATTATTTTATTTATTTGCGCACCGAACTAACTTACATTGTATTTTATATAACCTTGTTGATTTTTTTAGTATGTGGCAATTATTATTATTTTTTTTTTACGAATTATTTTGTAAAACTGCTCCGTCACCCTCTCGTTCTTCACGTCGTACGCGAAAGACTTCTCTGCAATCAGGATGACGCTGCATAGAGTATCGGCAGGCAAGGCTTCGTGGAACTCGCAGACGACCTTGATGTTGGTGCGATCGTTGACCACGACCTGCTTCCTCTTCGTCGTGTTGATGACGAACATGGGTCTTTGTGCTTTGAATTCGCTGGGCGTGTAGTACACGTCGACGTTTCGCTCGGTCACGCGCTTGTAAGCCGTGTAAGCTTCGTAAAGTTTTAGGTAATCGTCTTTGGTCATGTCGAGGTTGTAATTCTCGCGCGGGAACACTTCGTTCCTACCATTCTTGAGATAAACGTTCTTGATCTTGCAGTCGTCGAACTTGCTGGAATCTTTTTCCTGATTCTTGTCCCTCCCGGTCTGAAAGAGCACTACGACGAAATCTGGCATGTCGAACTGTATGTTGTTGAACTGAGTCGTGACGTCGAATTCCATGTGACTTCCCGACGCCAACTTCTGCACGCACTGGTAACCGTGAAAGTGAATCGCCACCTGCGGACTTTTCAAGATCTCCGCTTTGTACTTGAGGGTGTAGTTCGTTTCGTATTCCACCACCGGCATTCTCAACTCCATGCTCCGGATGACGCACTTGGCTGCTTCGGGTAATGTGTTGGCTATCGGCGTGCCGTCCGCGTTCAAGTTGCTGTATCGCATTAGTGCGTCGTTGTCGTTGGCCGCTCTTCGAAAGCTGATCCTCAGTCCTCCCTTCCACATGATCTCCTTGTAGTCCGAGAAGAATCCCGGAAGCAGACGCATGGGAAAGAGCACCGTGTGACTTCTCGTCGATATTTTGGTTCCCGCTTCGAATCCTCCTGCCTGGTAGTATGCTGCGTCCGTTTTGGATAATTTCAATGTTCCCACTGCCGTCGACGTGATGCCTGGATAATCGATTCTGTCGATGACGGTGTTGTGTTTCCTCACCTCCACCTGCGAGAACAGGTGAGGTACGAAGTTGTCTACGAGTATCAAATTTGCTGCTGCTGGGGGAAACGCGTCTCCGCTTTCTTTCTTCACCACGTCGAATTGAAGGTAAAGGTCCGCTCCGTGAGGATTTCCGAATATAGGTTCTATTCATATTTTACTCACGTATAGGTGTACATGATGAATCCGAAAATAGATTTGTCCTAAGTCTTACCGTTTCCAAGATAACCCCACTTCCGGTCGCCATTTTGGATTTCCGAACATAGGTTCTATTCATACTTTTTCTCACGTATAGGTCTACATGATGAATCCGAAAATAGATTTGTCCTAAGTCTTACCGTTTCCAAGATAACCCCACTTCCGGTCGCCATTTTCGATTTCCGAACATAGGTTCTATTCATACTTTTTCTCACGTATAGGTGTACGTGATGAATCCCCAAACAGATTTTTCCTAAGTCTTACCGTTTCCAAGATAACCCCACTTCCGGTCGCCATTTTCGATTTCCGAACATAGGTTCTATTCATACTTTTTCTCACGTATAGGTGTACATGATGAATCACCAAACAGATTTTTCCTAAGTCTTACCGTTTCCAAGATAACCCCACTTCCGGTCGCCATTTTCGATTTCCGAACATAGGTTCTATTCATACTTTTTCTCACGTATAGGTGTACGTGATGAATCCCCAAACAGATTTTTCCTAAGTCTTACCGTTTCCAAGATAACCCCACTTCCGGTCGCCATTTTCGATTTCCGAACATAGGTTCTATTCATACTTTTTCTCACGTATAGGTGTACGTGATGAATCACCAAACAGATTTTTCCTAAGTCTTACCGTTTCCAAGATAACCCCACTTCCGGTCGCCATTTTCGATTTCCGAACATAGGTTCTATTCATACTTTTTCTCACGTATAGGTGTACATGATGAATCCCCAAACAGATTTGTCCTAAGTCTTACCGTTTCCAAGATAACCCCACTTCCGGTCGCCATTTTCGATTTCCGAGCATAGGTTCTATTCATACTTTTTCTCACGTATAGGTGTACATGATGAATCAGCAAACAGATTTTTCCCAAGTCATGAATTGGAGGGTTCTATGACCCTGTTTGTCAAAAATTCGAGATATTTGCAATTTAAGATTTTTTTAACACTGTGGACTTGAAAAATTTTCGATTGATGAAAAATTGGTTCCATGACGACCTATATTTATTTTGGTATGGGAGGACAGAGGACACCGAGACTCGACCGACGCACTAAACCAGACCTTTCTACGACTATTCGTTCAAAAGTTACGAGTGATCAAAGTTTTTTTCTAACTTCTTACCCCTTGACCCCAGGACCACCAAAACTTGGTATACGTATTCTACACCTCCAAAATCGACAGGGGGTATCTAACGATACCGGATGGGGGTGTTTTTTGATATATTTTTTCGATAACTCTTACCATTTTCGAGATATTTGCGATTTAAGATTTTTTTAACGCTGCGGACTTGGAAAATTTTCGATTGATGACCATGACGACCTATGTTTATTTTGGTATGGGAGGACAGAGGACACCGAGACTTGACCGACACACTAAACCCGACCTCTCTACGCGTACTCTACGTCACCAAAAATAAATCGACAAGGGGAGATTTTTGGATAACTCTCACTGTTTCCAAGGTACTTAGGTTTTTGATAGACGACAACGACGGAGTCATTAATGAGTAAACATCTGAACTAGGTGAACAAGTCAACTTTTTTTCAGTACGTCAACACTTTTTTCTCTTATTTCTCTTATTTCTTAGTGAATGGGCTAGGTGACTTGCAACGACGAAGGCCTTCTAGCAATACGAACTTAGCTTAAGCCGGCGTAATTCGCTAAAATATCTTGAAATTGGTATGAGTCAAACGCTGAAACAGACAACATTATTACACAACTCATTGCACTGACTGAGGCGCGAACTTTTTTTCTAACCTGACATGATATATAAATAAAATACTATTACTAACAAGGAGATAAACGGATTAACTTTTGCAGGCAACCAAATCTTATGGAATATTGATAAAAGATATTAACAAATGAAAATTATATTAAAGAGGAAATAAAATAAGAAGTAGGCTTAATTCAGGAAATGCATGTTACTTCTCTCTAAGAAATTAAAAGTTAAAATATACAAAACAGTAATTCTGCCTGTAGTATTATATGGATGTGAAAGGTGAAAAGTGGAAGCGGCGTCAAACGCTACAACACGTCACCCAAAGAATTCGTTTGGGTGGACGACGTGAGAAAACTCATCGACAGATTGTTAGTGATAGCCGGTGAAGAGAATGCAGGCAATCGAAATTTTTACAACGAGAAGGTTGGCATCGTGGACATGATCAGCACCATACTTTCCAACTTCATCGTGAACGACGACAAGGGCATAGGTTACCTGATCAAAATTATCAACACGCTGCCTCCGAGATTCTGGAAGGTGGCCGAAGGAAAGGGAAAAATATTTGGACCTAAAAGGGATGAGAAAATAGGTTAGTGGAGAAGGTTACATAATTTAGAATTACATAATTTATATTTATGTCCAGATATTATTAGAACAATTAAATAAAGAAGACTTAAGTGGACAGACTATGTGGTACAAAACCCGAATGGGAGAAGAAAGAGGAATTTACAAGATTCTTGTTGGGAGACCTGATGGTAAGAGGAGACCTAGACGAAGATGGAAGGACAATATTGAGATGGATTTAAAGGAAATTGCTAGGGATGGTTAAGAATATATAGATGGAAAGATGGAAGGCTTGTGTTGCTTCAGCTACGAACCTTTGGGTTTAAGAAGACTAGAGAGTTAGTTAGTTAGTTAGTTATGAAATCACATGGCATTATAAAAAAAATACAATCTCTGGTATAAAATGAATTAAAAAAAAATAAAACTTATTTCTACTTAAATAAGAATTGGGAGTACGTACATAATTGTATAGAATCAACAGTTAAAATAATGTATAAACCAAGAAAAAGTAAGCAAACGGTTCACATAACCTAATAGAAATAGACTTAGGTGGTTAAGGAACAGCATGTTTAGAAGTAACAAAAAAAAAGAAGAGATTACTTGAAAAGTAAAATCGACGCAATTGAAATAAAAGTATCAGAAGTGCAAATAAATTTAGAAAGGCGTAGCAACCTAAAGTAAACTTGATGAAAAATGGCTGACTATTTTAAATAGATGGAAGAATTGTTTTTAATGACTTTTTAAATGTTCATGTAGGAGATAAATCAGAAATAAATGAAGCCGAACCTATAGTCCCAGAAACTAATTTGATTGAAGTTAAAGATGCTAAAAAGATAAATTATTCGAATTTGGAATACCTAATAATCTTGTTAATATGTCTGACAAATATACAATTTATGAAAAGTTATAAAACAAAGATGCATCATATTTATTGCTTTTTAATTTTGCCTTAGAATCTGTAAAGATTGTAATAGAATATATATAAATTTTTGCTCAGGATAAGTACAAATTGAACTGTAACCACAAATTTTCAGAATCAAGAGGGCTAGAGAATTGAATTAATTAATTAATTAATATTTAATGTAATAAAAGTAGTAATATAGTATTCTTATTGAGAAGAGAATTTCTACAAAACTTATTTTCCTCGTACGTTTACTAATAGCAGTCACATTTGACATATTTGACTAATCGCGAATCAACGTACGGAAGCCGTTGGAAGGAGTTTGAAGACTGAAATGGCTATGGAAGGACACTTATTATAATGCTAATATTTTAGTATAATGTTTTGGGAATTGCTTCTCGATAATGTTTGGTATTTAATTTAATCTGTTGTTAGATAAGATACATAATTATTAGAATTTAAGAATGGAAAATATGAACAGCGAATGAATGATACGTTTAACTAATCGTGAAGATGAGTATCACAGTACGTTTTATCGTTTCTTATATAAAAGTTGAAACGTTTAAGAACGTTTACCGAAACGTTTCAATATACACAACATAATAATTAAACATCCACTCACTACCAGCGTAAATACGCACAGATGCACATGAAAAGTCGGCTCATCACCACTCGGGGTTGAACGCATCTAGCAGAGAACTTTGAAGTTATGGCCAGCACAGAAAATTGTATTTTCGACGGCGAAGCGCCGAGACTGGACTGGAAGGATTGTAGCTCGCTATGTTTCTATAACAAGAAAATAATGCATATTTCTCGTAACCCTTATGTAATTAACTCGGGACGTAAAACTCTGTATTTGTGTTAAACAAGTAAGTTTCGTTACAAACTTGAGTGCGTCTTAAAAACTAAAACCTTCAAATATTTTAAGAGATATCATTAACCAATGACGCTTACATTACCGTTTTGTAGGAAGTAATAGCGGGACTGATTGCACTACCATCTAGAATTTCATTCGTCTCAAGAGCCTTTGGAAAAAATCAATTATCACACTATTTCTTGTGGAGGTTGTAATCAGAGTTCGAGTTCGTCAATCATGTTTCGGTAAACCGTTTTCCAAATTTAGTATACATTGATGATTTTCGACACATGGCTCTGTATCAAGAATTATGTAATATACATCTCAGAATCCGTGAATTAATATTTAACCATCATCCTGCTCTCGGTTTTCACATTCCTTAGACCTCTTTGAAAAATTATGAATATGTGTTCAAATTGATTGAGCAAAATTTTAAAATTTTAGCCAGATAATAACACTATCATGAAAATATATTAATAATTATAGGGAATATTGAGCTCATTTTTCCCAAATTTTAAGAATATCAATTTTAATCTAGGTATGGTGAGCCCTCTCAAGAGAATAGCCGGGGTAAACTTTTGGAAATTTGTAATCTTGAAAGAACCGAACGTTTAATAATGTGAATTTTGTTCATACTGTCATATATATGTAAAGACATAACGTAGTCTCTAATTGTCTATATTAGAAAAGATCCATTATTTTGTATTGGTTATGAGGTTATTCAAGTTTATTAAAGTTGAATAATTGCATAATAGAAGTTGCAGCAGAAATGAAATGCATGTTGTTCTTTCTCCCTTTATTGCTATATAGTGAGCTGCTGAAATATGTTTATATTTGCTTTATCAAAACGAGTTCCATAATTAGTCTGCGATCGATCCATTTTAAATTACTTCAACTCTGGAATTACTTTAATTCTGGGGTGAAGCTTCTTGTAATGGGTTAAAGTACCTTTGAGCTTCGTTCGAAGTTTTCGTTTTAAATCTAGATTATGCTCATACTATAAGGTAATCAATTTGAACGTTTAGCTTTAAGTGGAATTAGAATTCCGGTGGGATGATTCTTTCACAAGAAAATCGAACCCATGGCACCTAGATTAGGAAGAGGGCCATTTTGTGCAAAGTCATCTCTTGACTTTACTAGTGTAATATATACTCTCATAGTCTCTTGCTTTTACCATATGCAACTTCTTACTTCTACACATCTGTCATTCATATTTCAATGTGAGTTCGTATTGAGATCCGTTACTAGTATATTTCAGGGACCTGTAACGTAACGCAATTCATTGGTATTTGTCACCGTTCCGCGTTATTTCCGTACCGGGTACCGCGTACCGGCCCAAGTGCCGTGGACCGTTCCAAGGAAAATACCAGAACCTCTTGGTAAGGCGAACAGTAACGCTTCTGCTATACCGTTCCGTTCGTACCCGATAGGGCTTCGGGGACGACATCTTCGGGTACACAGAGTGGAACGTTATTATACCCGTACCAGAAAGTGTGGAACATATTCCTTCTCTGAATGCCAGTTCCGTTACGGTACGTACCTCTCCTTAGAATCATACCGGTACAAAATCATGATGGGTATACCTGAAACTTTGGGATCGGGTACAATTGTAACAAAACTTATTTTCAACTAATCAAATGGGTATTGAATAGATCAGAAAATATATGAGTCACGTAACTCTTCATTTTAAAACTTTCATTGTCGAATTCTTGAACAATCGGCTATTATTGGAGGTTGTAGGCAATATATATATAAAAATATGGAATCCTGAGATTTGTTATTAATAATGTTACTTTTATATAACCAATAGCCTACACGTAATTATAGGGTGCAAGGTGATGCCAACATATTGAAAAAGAATTCTTTTCAAGCAAGATATTGAAAGTTCGACATGATGATAGTTTATAGTAATTAGAATGTTACCAGTTAATACATCTGGAAAAAAGGGGAAGTTAATCTACGCCATATTGAGAAATGATACCTACTAAGTAACAGATCGTAAATTCCGTTTGACTTATACTAATTAGGGCATTGCCAATCAACGTGATTTTGGTAAAACTGGAAATTAGACGCCATATTGAAAAATGTTACTTCTTAAGATAAAGAAGTAAAATTCGGTTTGGTGGTAGCTTTTGCTAATAGTGCATGTTAAATCAACATGATTGTGGAAAACCTGAAGTTAATGACCGCCATATTGAAAAATGTTACTTCATAAGATAGAACTGTGAAATTCGGTTTGATGATAACTTATGCTAATTAGAGCATGGCAAATCAACATGATTGTGGAAAACCGGAAGTTGTTAGACGCCATATTAAAAAAAATGTTACTTCACAAGATAAAGAAGTGAAATTCGATTTCGATGTAGCTTATGCTAATTAGAGCATGGTAAATCAACATGATTGTGGAAATCCGGAAGCTGATGGACGCCATATTGGAAAATACTACTTTTTAAGATAGAGAAGTGAAATTCGGTATCATGGTAGCTTATGTCAATTAGAGCAAGGCAAATCAACATGACTGTGGAAAACTGGAAGTTGATGGACGCCATATTGAAAAAGGTTACTTCTTAAGATAGTGAAATTCGGTTTGATTGTAGCTTATCCTAATTAGAGCATGGCAAATGAACATGATTGTGGAAAACTGGAAGTTAATGAGCGCGATAGTGCAAAATGTTTCTTTTTAAGATAGAGAAATGACATTCGGTTTGATGGTAGCTTGTGCTAATTTAAGCATGACAAATTTCTCATATGGGTAACTGTAAATATAATTCAATTACTGCTGCAAAGTCTACATTATGAACGGATAGGTTAAATGGAACTCGACCTACAGTTTAAAATGGGATCCAAAAGCACAATAGCCTTCATAAGGTATCGAATCGGAGACCCCATGATTACAAGCCGATCACGCTACCACTATGCCTATATGAAAACAAGTACTGCATAAGAATATTACGATTCTGCGAAATGGAAATGATTTTCTTAATGTGAAATTTACTGAAGGGAATCGTCCGTGTTCTTACTTCTCTTCACTGTCCGTGTACGTATCTCTTTACCTTATATTCACTTCGTTTCCTAACGTATTTTTTTCCTTTGGTTGAATCATAATTATCGTACCGATTGTTTATGCAAAGGCCCTTTATAATTTCTATGCCGCGTTGAAATTTTCCTCAAGACTGTCTACTCCATATATACCCATTGCACGGATTGGAGTTAGGGCGAATGAATGCTCACATTCGGAATACTGAATCACGCAATTGCTCTTGTTAAGATTAAACTAGATTATATTACTTCGTCCCGGAGTCCCTGGAAACTCTTGAAAGGAAAGAGCACTTATAAGACATTGGAAATCATCTAATTTCGAATTATTTTCTCTTCTCAATACGTATTCGAGATGCGCGTTTTTCATTAAGCGAGCGGTCTTTCTTGTTTCCTTCTCCACTCCTTCTCTCTTCTTTTCCGAAGGGAAATTTCCAACACGAGATTTGCTGAAGCCACGGCACATGTCGACAGAACCTTGGTGCATAATCCCATTTAGTTTCCGCACCCGGTTCTGTTCGGGCCAAGTAATTCGATTTTGAAATATTTCACTGACTTGTGCCCCCCCCCCCCTCCACCTCTTCCCTACTCTTGGTTCCAATCCATAGTGTCAAAGCGCATACATTTTAGTATTACATTCAGGACATTAAAACGAGCTACCGGCAGACGAGCAGCGCGGAAATTTGGTAACGAGTTGATAAAGTGAGGAAGAGAGAGAGAGGTAGAGAGAGAAGGAGAGAGAGAGAGAGAGAGAACACACATGCGAGGAAGAAACGTGCGAGCAGGAACCTTTGATAGATGTTTAATCTCCTAGCTTCAATGGAGAGGTGAAAAATAATGCTTTAGGAAAATCATCGTTTCATTCAGCCTTCACTTCGTATCCTTCGGTTTCTACGATTTATTTTCTCACTTTTATGATTGAAGGGATTTTATTATTTATTATTTTCACCCGAATAGTCCGTGTTATTATCCTTGTTCATCTAAGGGCAGAAATTGTAAAAAGCTAGCAATTATTTAATAAATTAATTAACTTATGTACATAATTATGATACATTATATTAGTACAATATCAGTAAGTATCAGAAAGTAGCAATCATATAAATGAGCCGGTCAGAATGACAGTAGTGAAAGTCAGCGAGGGATTGTGCGGAGATAATGAAGCCTTTGTGCAAACAGTGGTAAAAAATCAATGCCGCAGATGTAGTAGTGTAAATGCTCAAAAATGCTTAAAAATAGTACCAGATTGTATATGATGCCAGTGGATGATGTCACGAGAATAATAACGTCATTGATACTTCTACTACTACTACTACTGCTGCTGCTGCTGCTGCTGCTGCTGCTGCTGCTGCTGCTGCTGCTGCAACTACAACTACACTACTACTACTACTAATATTAATAAAAAAAAGGTAATGATGTATATTACTATCTTCATTATTGACACGTTTATCCTGGTATTCCTCCACCCAGAAAACAATCGTGGTTTCCGTATGCATGCATATTTCATGCTTTCTTTATTTTCAACATCACACCCTTTACATTTTAGTTTGCTCCCCTCAGCACCCCCAGATGATTAATCCTGGGGCCCCACTGCCACTAAACAACTGTGGATGCCTATTTTATTGATATACTAGGTGATTACCCGGCGTTCCCCGGGGTTTTGATGAATTCTAATTATAGCGTAAAATATAACTAATTTTATTTTCAGGTATTTAAAGGTATAAGTACAGTACCCAAATTACATAGTAATATATTTTACAAATTCACTATCATATAAATTTAACAACAATTTATGAACAACATTTTTAGTTACACCTCCAGGAGCAAGAATAAATAAATTGAACCCCATTTTCAGTGTCACTATCATCTTAGCGACCCCGAAAACTATGGATTCCACATTAATTTCGGTCGTTTTACATGTCGCCCCCAGCCCTAGGGTTGCCAGAGGTGTCTTGTCATCTTAGCGATCCCGAAAACTATGGATTCCAAACTGATATCGGTCGTTTTACATGTCACCCCTTCCCACCCTCATCCCTAACGATGCCAGAGGTGTTGGGAGTGTCACTATTTATCTTAGCGTCCCCGAAAACTATTGATTCCACACTAATATCGGTAATTTTACATGTCACCACATTCCCAACCCCTCCACATAGGTGCTAGGGGTGTCTTGAAGTTGAACGGTATTGGGAGTGTCATTAATCATCTCAGCGACCCCGAAAACTATTGATTCCACATTAATATCGGTCGTTTTCGATTATTTTTACATGTCACCCCCTTCCTACCACACCCCTATGGATGCTGGGAGTGTCGTGGAGATGAACGGCATTGAAAGTGTCACCATACATCTTAGCGACCCCGAAAACTATAGAGTTCACACAAATATCGGACGTTATGGATTATTTTTACATGTCACCCTCTTGCTACCCTCACCTCTAGGGATGCCAGTGGTGTCTTGGAGTTTGAACGGCATTCGAAGTGTTACTATTCATCTTAGCGACCCCAAAAACATTGGATTCCACATTAAAATCGGTCGTTTTTGATAATTTTTAAATGTTACCCCTTCCCACCCCCACCCCTATGGGTGCCAAGGGGGCATGGAGTTGAACGGCATTGGGATAGTCACTATTCATCTTAGCGACCCCGAAAACTATTGATTTCACACTATCATCGGTCGTTTTACATGTCACTCCCTTCCCACCCCCACCCCTAAGGACGTCAAGGGTGTCATACCCCCACAGAATTTATTTCCACATTTTAAGGCATATGTGTACCAAGTTTGATCTTCGTGAATGTCACCAATTAGCTTAGCGACTCCAAAGACTATGGTTTCGACACTAATGTTGGTCATTATTAACATTTTTATTTTCACTCCCTCTCACCCCCCCCCCCCCCCATCCCGATAGGTGATGAACTTGAAGTGGAACGGCATTACGAGTGTCACTATTCATCTTAGCAACCCCGAAATCTATGGATTCCACACTAATATCAGTCGTCTTTGATTATTTTTGCATGTCACCCCCTCCCACCCCCACCCCCAGGGGTGTCAGGCGTCTCTTACCCCCACAGTATTTCTTTCGAGATTGCAAGTGATACGTGTTCAAA
Organism: Lepisma saccharinum; assembly: GCF_977018435.1. Taxonomy (NCBI): domain Eukaryota; kingdom Metazoa; phylum Arthropoda; class Insecta; order Zygentoma; family Lepismatidae; genus Lepisma; species Lepisma saccharinum. Next base: position 14,360,115 of record NC_139252.1, read on the forward strand.
GTTTGGTTGATCTCGCTCCAGGCGTTCGAGAGTTATGCTGGAACAAACATACGCACATACGAGGGGGTATCAGAAGTTCGTGCAATCACCTGGAAGGAAACAACTTTGGACAAGTAGGAAATCATGGTGGTATTACTCCTTCTCCACATAGTCGCCATGCTTAGTGACACATTAACCACATTAGTGGTTTTTCACCTTGCGTAAGCCGATTATATAGAACACTGCATGATTTTGTAGATTTTGGGCATGAATCTACTATTCCACCTCAGAAATGACATCATCCCTCGTGTCAAAGTGACGTCAGTAGATATATAGATACGTTGGTGCTGGCTGTAGGCGCCCTCATAAGCACGTGAGCGCTAAACGTGGAAGGTTCAATCTTGAGGATTGTATTATTCCGCGTCTACTAATCTAAAGACTGGTGCCGGGGGAGAGATAATGCGAGATTTGTTGCAGTTGAGGCGAGCTTTTTCCAAGACCACACCTAAGCACGGGAAGCGTGTAAACTACAAGTCATAATGCAGTCTGAGCAGAAACAGACACTCTGCAAGTTCGTTTCTTTCCGGGATGCGCCCTCGTTAGCTTTTGGTCTGTTACGGTTTTGCGTAATTGAATTACGGTAATAATTCGTTACCGTAGCGTGCATAGAATTAACTTCCTGAACTTATCAGCGACTCTAATTCTTCCTCCCGGGCGGCACGGTACACGAAATTAAATGTTGAAACTTGTAGTGCCGGAGTGCGTAACAATGATTTATAATAATAGATCCACAAATGAGAGCAACAGTTCTCAGCGTTCAGGAGGTTTCTGTACTCTTAGCGCAACAACAACCAACACCTACGTATAAAACACAAGTTCCTGAACAGTCTAAACAGAATTGGAATGAAAAGAATATTGAATAACAACATGAATTTAAGTGGCGTTCTCAGGAATTTTGTTAATGGGTATGTACGAATATACAGCAGTCTCCTTTTCATGCATCTGATGCACTCATTTTTAAGAAATATGTAAACAAATGCTTTACAACCATTAGTAGCAAACCCAAGCAAATTAATGATCAAGTATTCCATGTGTAAGCACACACCAAAGTGTGGTATTTCGAAGTCGGAAATTTTCGCAATCATTTATGTAATTTCAAAGACAGTTCAGTTCCTCAAGACAAATGTGCTAAGTTTCCACCTGATACTTGCTTGTACACTGGACTTGATCTCATGATTATCTAGTTAGCTTTTGACTACAATTCTTTATGTTGATTTTCTTCTAGCCTTTATTACTAAACTAGACATCAATTAAAATCTATAATTTATTACTATTTAACATATAATTAAATTTCATATTAGAAATATGTATTTTATAAAACTGTATCAATTCATCAAAATTGAATATTCATGACGGATTCTCTTTTATGTAGTGTGCCATTTTTCATCACGGGTTGTGCACACAATTTTAAAAGCGGCGCAAGAGATATAAAATGTTGATGTCACATGAGAAGTAGATAGAAATATTTGTGCCTCTGGTGACAATAGACTATACATATACCAAGCGAGGCATCAATAACAAAAATTATATTATTATTCCTAACAACCAAATCTTGTTTTCTTATGTGTTACAAAATTCAGTGATTCAAAAGCTCCAGAATGAGCATTTGGCATATATAATTTATCTGTTCTGTGGGTAATTCACTTTGCATTATTATGCAGTTTATTGAGTACAATATTTACAGTACACGGAGAATCATTAATACAATAGCATTTTTAACTGGACGACAGCTTAAAGATAATGCACATTTGCTTTAAATACTGGGTGTCCCAATGGAAAGTAGCCAGGCTCAAAGACATTTGTCTATGACGACTTTATTGCAACAGTAAAATGGAATAGTCCATTGTAACATGAACCGTTGTAGGTCCTCAAGGTCAACAGCACAAAAACAGACGTAACAAGTAGCGCCGGGCACAGGATCTATCTGTGACGTGTTTGGAGCCATTCAGTGGAACAGAGTTGGCTGAGGTGGAGGCATTGCAAGAAGGAATTGCCGTTGGGCATGCAATAGTGCCTCCAGTTCATCTTTAAATTTAATTTATCTCTGGAGCAATTTGAAATCCAGGGTCCACACACATTGGACGACCTGAAGGAAAACATACGCCGTGCCATCCTTGATACTGGAGTGCCATAATTGCATTTAGATGCAGCAGGACATGCTGAGGCTCTTCAAGATGTGTATTGATTCTGCAGGCCACCATTTTCAACATCTTCTGTAATCAGTAATTGCACATAACACATTTCTTTTCATGATCCTTGGCATGTAACTATTGATCGGAGCCGGGCTACATTCACTGGAACACCATGTATAATAGGACAGCACAACAATAATTGCTGCTAAAAATACTATTATGTTCTCTCTTAAATTAGTGGTAGTAAGTATACATTCATATTCGTTTAATCAAATTACCAACAGGTATTTCCTTTGTGACTTTCGATCTTTTAAGGGCGTCTTGCATACTATTAGGCATCTTGCTCACCGAAGCAACATATGTCACTTGGAAATGAACTGCGAAGGCTGATAACTGCAGTCGCTTCCCGCCTCCACGCAATCTTGTTCCCTCTCACGTTTCCATTGGTGGGGCCGTCTTGCATCGCTACTTGCGCAGATACTTATTTTGTTCGCTTTCTCCAGATATTACCGGGACAACAGAGTATGTAAGTTTTTGAACTTTGAAAATGAAATGGACTAATTTTGGAGCCCACGTTGAGTTCTAAGCGAAATTCATTAACTCAGACTCAACCACAACAATTAAAGATACATTTCACAATGTAATCGTGAATAATTTATCTCTAGATTTATGCCAGAGCATAGGCGTAGCTAGAACTTTATATTTGGGTGTGCACAAAGAAAAAAAATGAGGTCTTGTACCTTTTTAATAGCATATTTTGCAACACAATCACTTGGCTCTTTAACTGCACTGATGTTTGTAAAGGAATATAAATTCACTAAATGACAGTGTTGAAAATTTCTGAATATATGTAGCTAGTAGAAAAAAATCAAATTGCATAGAAATTACACACACACACACACAAAATGTTCATAAATGTTAGAAACAAATACACGTCATCTATAACAAAAGACGTCTGTCAAAAGGTACAATGTTCTTAAACTCATCAATAACTTCATTTACATCAATTGACTAAGCTTTTTACTGTTCCACAAATAGCAAGAGCAGGGCTTCCCAATCTATCCTGCTTCTGAGTTGCTCTTAATTTAGTTTTAACTTGGGTAAGCTTCGAGAAAGCTTTCTCCCACGTGCAGCTTGTAACAGGTATACAAGAAAGGCGCTGCAGTACAGAGTAGAATGCAGTAAATATCTTCTTTCTCCAATGACATCAAAAAATCGAAAAACTACAGACACTCGTTTCATCAGCGATAATGCACACGTTTGTGCCAAGTAATGACATTTCCAAATTCTTAAAAACTGCCCCTTATTTTCTCTCTTATTGAAATATCTGTCTTTAATTCTCTTTGATAAAGCAGCCCATTAGGGTGTGCCTAGGCACACCCGGCACACCCCGTAGCTACGCCTATGTGCCAGAGTATCACTAGTAGAGTGCTGGAATGAGCGTTTTACGCTCGAGCGGCAAATAGTTCGAACGGGAAACCCTAGATGACATGCAGTATTGATAAGTCTTACGCTCGAGCGAAAAACGCTCGACCGAGCGGAATACACTCGAACTCTCAAACCCTATTAGTACACGTATTTCCTTCATTTGTCTATGGTAGTGTGCCCTCAAATATGGATCGTGAAGTAAAAGACGAAGTGAAATTGAAAAATACTCAAGTTAACATAATCATCATCTCCATGTTAAAATGCAATTACGTGAATCTTACCGAGATATGTGAAAATGAAATAGATGATTGATTATGGTCTGAAATACCTAGAGTGAGATGTTATGTTTCTACGATTATTGTCACATTGAAATGATGTTCGATTGAATGTTACAATTGCATTTTATTATTTCGCAGAATAATAGTATCCTCTGCGGTAAGTGAACAATGATGAACACGTACTTGTTGCACTGTGGTACGATATTTGTAAATGCTTAGTCAGGTCTGTCAGCATGTGTATCCATTTTACGTTTCGGTCTGTAGATATTGCATGCTTTCATTATTGTATTTGAGCCTTACATAGTAATATACGGAATTACTATTTAGAACTGAAATTGCAAAGAGTGGTTACCTTCCATGCATAGGTTTTAGGTTGACAGTTCTGCTTATTTGGCTCTGGAATACAGGAAGTTGTCAATCATTCCACTACGAGTGCAGTACGATTGAGCGTATCACGCTCGAGCGTGGGAGATCCTATCGAGTATTTTCGAGCGGAAGTAGTCCAATGCAGTACTCTAATCACTAGCGTTAGTTCTGAAGTTACCTTTGTATCCCACTAATAGGTTTCCTCCGAAGAATCCCAAGCTGAACCATTCAATTGAAAGTGGACGTCACCTCTACAGAGACAAAAATGGTTATCTGTCAACTTAATGTTTTCCTCCAGTAACCCTATGATTTTCAAACCTTCGCAGTCGTCTTTTTTTAATTTTCCTTTTTACGTTCCTTCCTGTTTGAAATGAGAACGTGCGTCTCCAGTGAAAACGTTTTACTAGGAAAGCGACCCAGGCCTCTATCTGGAGGAAGGACCATATATGAATAACTTTTCTGGCTTCCCTCTTCGCACGATATTTCATGCCTGCCCGGAAGGTAACGTCGTTCATATTTCAGTGGGCAGCTTTCGAATCCGCAGCCTGGATCCATTTGCAGCCCAAGTGCGAAGGCCTCTGCAGTTATTGGCCGAATCTCAACATCATACGCGAAATTCGAGAAGGGGGTTTAACTTCTCGCGAATTCTCCTCTTGGTAACAGTAAAAAAGATGTTGGAGAAAAACTTATATACAGCCCCAGCGAACTGCTGCCACAACAAGACTTTTGCTTAAGAATTTACATTGGTATTCTGATCTATCGTTTGGCAATATAGAGATATAAGCGAATTCAGAGTAATATTGATAATGGAAAAATCAGTATTCAAGTTGGTATCTTATAAACGTGTTAAATGCACGTATAATGGATTCACCAAAACATTCATTTTAGGAGTGTTCAAGCGTGTGTGAAATACTTTCTTCTAGTCATGGCTTCGGAGATTCTATCTTTCTCTCTCTCTCCTTACTCCATTTTCATCTCTTTCTTTAACACTTCGTTATTCGCTCACGGTCTCTAGTTCCGGATGTGTGGTTTTAACGTAGTAATTTATTAATGATTATTTTGTCAATACAATCCTCCTCTTTAAGGGAACTTCCAGACTTCTGGAAAAGCTTTTGAATTCAAAGAAGCACTAAAAATCAGAACTTCGTTACTAAACTAGGAATTAATTAAAGGAAGTAATTTATGGACAATATTTGACCCCTAAGAGCCCTAAAACTGATCATCGTAGCGTAACAATGAGGAAACGTGAAACCTAACAGTTGTAACGATGTAGGCCGAATCTATTCGTTAGAGAGAGTGCATTAAACGAATTGATAGTAGCAAGCAAGGAATCATATGCTAGAATTTAAAATGGATTTATTATAAAGCAAACCCGCAGTTAGTAATCGCAAAAAGTAATTAGTTATATTGAACATTTTAACATTATCATCCTCCTTTCTGCATTTGACTATAGATATACACGAGTATATATACAGGGTGGCTCAAAAGTAATAGCGCAAACTGACACAGGTGAAAGTACACGATAATAGAAGCAAAAAGGTCTCAGTAAACATGGGTCTGCAAACGAGCAGTTTTCGAGATAATCGCGAAAGTGTGGGTACAAGGTGTGTGTGTGTGTATATATATATATATATATATATATATATATATATTACTGTAACTTTATCCTATCTTGTGAGTGGACAATCTAAATTTATCTTTTGGAAAAAGAAAGTCATTTATTATACATAATTAAGTTAGAAAGTAGAAGGTATTTTACAAATTATTAGATTATGTAAACTTTTTGATTTACTTTTGTTTTCTATTGTGTCCCACCCGTGACAGGAAGAAAATAATTTATTTCTCCTTTAACTGTTATGTTCTCCCCTTAACTCCAGTAGGATATTTAAAGGTCAATTACCTTCTCTCTTTGTCTTCAATAATATATTTTTCATCATTTGACAATTCACAGAAATTAAAATAGATTTCTTATTAAGTTTTGAAGCAAAGTTTCGTCTGTCCCACCAGTGACATAAACTTTTTCACTTATAGCTAGATATCTGGGAAAGTATTTTAAGGTTAGGTGTGTCTAATCAACAGTGTTGAGTTTCATATTTCATTGCACAGAAGCTGCGAGTAAAATGTTGCTTAACTATCAGTAGAAAGTTACTTTAATATAAAAAGATGTTGCCTGCGTGCCCCACCCGTGACAGTTGAATAACCCCCATATAATACGAGTAATATATACAGCATTTAAGGCTTATATATATATATATATATATATATATATATATATATATATATATATATATATATATATATATATAAACAGTATTTAAGGCTTATATATATATATATATATATATATATATATATATATATATATATATATATATATATATATATATATATATATATATGGTGTTTCTGAAGGTCGTTTACAACGCTTGGGAGATGATTCCTCACACGAAAACAAGCAAAAAGTGTGAGTTCCATTTTTATGACTGAGGTTTCGTTTCCGAGATAGGAGCCTCGCAAGAGGTGACAAAGTGAACGTCGCACCTAACTGGGACGAATACTATCACAGATAGAGAGGCGGTTCCAAAGAAATCATCAAGGAATCGTATGTGCTCAGTCCGGAAGTCACTATGAAAAGTTCACTGCACGCATGCGCAATGGAGTCCTCAAAGGAATTGGGAATTTCCAGCAAGAACAATGCATGGAAAGTGTATGTAACGCAGCAAGAAGGACCGTGACAATGAGAAATCCGTTAAAGACAACACATTCCGACCTCAAACATCAAAACATGAGCACGGAACACAAAAAAATCCGAAAAGTTGAACACGGTTGCATACCCCAGTTACACGCGAGGAATGAACGAATCATGTCATGTGGCATACGAGAGACACATTACTCCACCAGGAGGAGGGAAAGAAAAACACAATATCACATGATTGCCACAACGTGTATTTTTACACGCGACAACTACGTAATATCCCCGTCCCCACTAACACACACAACAAACAACAAATGCTACAATGTCTTATGCACAGGCAGTGCATGTCACTGTACACCAACTGAGTAAAATGAATTTTCGTTATTTTATTTATTTATTTATTTAATTGAAACACAACAGGCGCATGCCCAATTAGAGTGTTCAATATTGGATGCCCCCATTACATTACCAAGGTCATAATAAAGATAGTTCACAATAAATATAAATGGCGTAATATACAATTTACATTAAAGAACAATTGTGCAATGAATTTAATTATTAGATTATAAATACAAAAAACACCAAAGTAATACAATAATAATGAAACTAAATAGTGGGATATGACCTTATAAGCTAATCGAAAAATGAAACTGTATGAACAGAACAAAATATATAAAAATTCAAAGATTAGATCTAAAGTTACAATCACAGTACATTTCAATAAGTCTATGCTTGGGCTATTCTTAGAAAATGAGTTAAATAACTTGCACATTCCCCTCAGGGGTTCAGCTTCCGTCATTTTGGTTCTTCCGAGGGGAATTTGAAAGAGGTCAGTTCTGGGTCTTAACATACAGTTTGGTACGTAAAAATTTAAGTTAGACAGCAGATGAGAAGAATCTATATTACCATTAATAACTTTGGAGAGGAAAGTTAATTGACTTGTTTGCCTTATCTCTTCAAGTGACGAGATATTAAAGATTTCGCGTAATATGTTACTAGGAGTTAGTTTTGAATATGTACCAACAAGTTTAAATAGTAGATTTCTGAGAAATTTATTCTGAAGTTTCTCTAATTTTTCGATATTTTTCTTGACTTGCGGGTTCCAAAAAAGAAAGGCATATACAAGTATAGATCTGACGAGCGTATAAAACAGCAATATAAACGTTTCCTTCTTTTTAAATTGATTACCCATTCTCATTATAAATTCCAAATTTGTGTGAGGTTCACTTAGAATGCGGGCAAAGTGTGGTTGGAATGATAACTTTTGGTCAAATGTGACCCCTAGGTCAGTAACGATATTCTCACTTTGTACTAACACATTAGAAATAGTATATGGATATTTTGTAGGGTGTTTGTTGTGGGTGAATGATACATGTTTACATTTCTATAAGTTCAGGTTGACTTTATTAACTTCACACCACTGAAGCAAGTTATCCAGCTCTGTTTGTAAAACCGTATAGTCATCAGCATTTACGATATTTTTATATATTTTAACATAATCAGTAAATATTAACGTTTCATACTTTGTGAGTAGCAGTAGGGGGGGAAAGAGAATTCAACGCCCGAAAATGGGGCTCGGTGGGGCTCGCCTTAATGGATTTCTCTCGTAAGGCATGAGCCCCATTTTCTCGCAGTGTTGCCAACTCCTCACTCAAAAAATCACCGAGGGTTTTTTTTGGGTTTAACCTAACCTAAAGCAAGGAGCTGGCAACACTGCTTGAGGTCTGCCTTGCAGCGTTGCCAACATCTTACTCGAAAAAATCACCAAGGTTTTTATTTTGGTCTAACCTAACCTAAAGCAAGGAGCTGGCAACACTGCTTGAGGTCTGCCTTGCAGTATTGCCAACATCTTACTCGAAAAGTCATCAAGGTTTTTATTTTGGTCTAACCTAACCTAAAGCAAGGAGCTGGCAATACTGCTTGAGGTCTTACAGTGCATAAAGTAATTTGCCTACTGGTACTTTTGCCATAGCTTTTTACAAAAAAAAAAGAGGAGAAAAAAAAGAGAGGGAATAGTTAAACAAGCGACAGTATTACCAACACCTACCTACAGTTTTTTTTTACTTGGCAAGGGCTATTTTGCTTGTGGCTTAACTAATTTATATACTGACGTAACATACACACACTGGGCAATAGAGCCGGCAACAAACACACACAGCCGTAAAAGAGAAAGAGGGAAGGATGGCAACACAGTATGTGCGTGCGTGTGTGTATAATATGTAGCATTATTAACTAGAGTGTGTTGGCAACCCACCTGCAACTAAAAAAAAAAAAGATAAAGATACCAATATTGCTGTAAGATGAAGAGAGAGACTAAGCTGGCAACAGTGGTGAGCGAATATGCATTATTCCCAAGTTCTGGGTGCCAATGTATATCGCGACTTTCGCAAACCTCTCTCGCGGGAACGATGTGCTGCACATGCATACGTGCGCGCGCGCACCTGTATTGTGACGCAAACAAACAAATAAATAATTGTTGTTTTTTAGAATGCCTGGCCCCTAACCCCGCCAGGGTGCGTGGTGCCCAACCCAAAAAGGTTCTAACGGCTGCGGCTCTAAATAACCGCACCTCTGTAGGGTTTCACGTGTTTTTTTTTTCCCCCAAACTTCCATGAAACCCTACAGAGGACCTCCGTAATGCATGCAACGTGTACTAACGACTCTAGTGTTATTTTGATGTTGTAATATTTTGGATATAGAGTTTTATTGTGAGATATAGATAAAAATAATTATGTTTATTATAATATTTTTTGATGAAGATGGTGAATGTATGTGTGTGTGTTACAAATAAAGTTGCATGCTTATTTTTTTAGTGTGTTTGTATGTGTATGTGTTTTTGATGTTCGACAGCATCTGAAACGATAAAAAAAGAATTTTATTGTTAATTTTCTTGTGTAAAAACAACAACAAATTTTTTTTTGTGCAAATTTTCTGATTTGTTTCTCATGCTATAGTGCAAAAACTGATGAGAAAAAAGATATTGTAACTGATAACTGATGAAATTGACATTTGTAACTGATCTTGAACTAGTGAAATTTTCGTATTGTGCCATTGAAAACTGATTGTGCTAGTACAAAAATTTCTTATTGTGCAAGAAAAAAATGTTAAAAAACTTGTTAAAACTGCTCTGTGACCCTCTCGTTCTTCACGTCGTGGACGAAGGACTTCTCTGCAATCAGGATGACGCTGCACACGGTGTCATCGGGCAAGGCTTCGTGGAACTCGCAGACGACCTTGATGTTGGTTCGATCGTTGACCACCACCTGCTTTCTCTTAGATGTGTTGATGACGAACATCGGCCTGCGGATTTTGAATTCGCTGGGCGTGTAGTACATGTCCATGTTTCCCTCGGTCACGCGTTTGAAAGAGGTGTAAGCTTCGTAAAGTTTGAGATAATCGTCTTTGGTCATGTCGAGGTTGTAATTCTCGCGCGGGAACACTTCGTTGCGTCCATTTTTGAGATAAACGTTCTTGATCTTGCAGTCGTCGAACTTGCTGGAATTTTTTTCCTGGTTGTTATCGCGCCCGGTTTGAAAGAACACTACGACGAAATCTGGCATGTCGAACTGTATGTTGTTGAACTGAGTTGTCACGTCGAATTCCATGTGACTTCCCGATGCCATCTTCTGCACGCACTGGTAACCGTGAAAGTGAATCGGCACCTGCGGATTCTTCAAGATCTCTGCTTTGTACTTGAGGGCGTAGTTCGTCTCGTATTCCACGATCGGCATTCTCAATTCCATGCTCCGTATGACGCACTTGGCCGCTTCGGGTAATGTGTTGGCTATCGGCGTGCCGTCAGCGTTCAAGTTGGTGTATCGCATCAGTGCGTCGTTGTCGTTGGCCGCTCTTCGAAACGTGACGCGCAATCCACCCTTCCACATGATCTCTTTGTAGTCCGAGAAGAATCCCGGCAGCAGACGCATGGGAAAGAGCACCGTGTGACTTCTAGTCGATATTTTGGCCCCCGCTTCGAATCCTCCCGCCTGGTAGTATGCTGCGTCCGTTTTGGATAATTTCAATGTTCCCACTGCCGTCGACGTGATGCCTGGATAATCTATTCTGTCTATGACGGTGTTGTGTTTCCTCACCTCCACCTGTGAGAACAGGTGAGGCACGAAGTTGTCCACGAGTATCAAATTTGCATTGGGTGGAAATGCGTCTCCGCTTTCCTTCTTCACCACGTCGAATTGAAGATAGAGGTCTGCTCTGTGAGGATGAACGAACCCATCCCCTACGTCCACGTCGTATTCGATCTCCCTGTTTGCTTCGTTGAGATTGGCGAACGTGCGACGGTTGGGAGGGAAAGATTGCAATTCGTAACTTTCGATTTGCTCTATTTTTACTATGCGTGTTATTTATTATACGTTGATCTCCACGATGGCAGTGGTCGTTGCACCTGCGAAATCCACCACGTCTCCTTTCTCGTTTGTCACCACCAACTCTATGTCGTCTATGCGGTTGCGGCATACTGGAAAATAGATCGGCGAAGAGGGTGTGTAGATGATCGGTTCCATGAATTCGGAACTGGGTTTGAATGTGGCTATAATTCCTGTCTGCTTGTGACTTCCTAACAATCCGTCCGAGGATTTCGTGATCATGCCTTCCGCCACGTTGCAGTGAACGTTTAGAGTTTCTATGGCTAGAAATTTAGGAATGTTGGTTGCCGTATGTTTGATGCCAGCTTCGAGTTTGGTGTCGTTCTCGAAACCTAAAAGTTCTCCCATGGTGCCCAGGTCCACGGTCTCCGTTGCCGACACGATTTCCACTCTGTGCGTGACCGAATTTTGAGAAAAGTACGTGCCTTTGGGTAACTGAGCTTGCAAAGTGGAAAGATTGTATTGGCCTGGCGTGACGACGATGTGTTCGTTTCCGACACTAATTTTATTATTGTGCTGCGTGACGTTAGGTATGAGGTACATGCTGTAGAATGCACGCAGAGCTACGGATTTAGGATAGACGATGTCGTCGTGCAGCGTGAGTTTCAGGATCGAAGATTCGCTCGTGAGATGGAACACGCCCATCGTGTTTCAGGTTCCACAATGCTTTCTGAAAATGTTCCACCGACGGGTTATTTATTTTAGACATGTATGCGAGAACAGAAAGGCATAGGTGGCCGCAGTTAACATCGGTGAAACCCTGGATGCGTTTGTCATTGTAGTAGAGGTTGGCAACACTGAGATACTTCACCAACCTGGCAGGCGGTGTGCCACCGAACGAATCGAAAACAAATGCATTGTTATCGTCAATTTTGAGGTAGCATATCCAATGTGTACCAGGATTTTTGTAACTGTCCAGGTTGACCACGCCATACTCCTTTTTCTTCACAGCAGAGGGTAGAGAATCGGACATGAAAACACCCCTGAAGTTTTTTATTCCCAACAATTCGATTAGAGATTCAATATCGAAGTTGGACAGGGCTTCTTCTTTTTTTTATATTTCTTTAAAGCATCGAGGTTGCTTTTTTGTTTTTTGGTTATACCTTTCCCTTTCTTCTCCATGGCCAGGTTGTGACGTTTCTGTTCTTCCAACTCGGCTTTGTTCTTTTTTGAGTCGATGACGGTTTTCGCGATGGCGGCACTTCCGCCGGCCAAACTTCCAACAGCCCCCAATGCTGCCAGGATGGCTGGGATGCTGAATATGAAACCTCCGATTTTTTGCTGTTTCCGCGAACGCTGCAAGCGTCTCAATTGAGGTGTGCTGAGAAGTAATTTCATTCCGTGTCCTTTCATCAAGCAAGAACGTTTCTTCTCGCGTTGTTTTTTGGTGAGTAAACCATCGAGGGTACCTAGATTTTTCAGATTGGAGTAAGGTATCTGGTACACGACACCTTTGGGCTTCATGTTGATGCTCTATATGTTATCTTCACGGTATGTTATTTATATATATGTTTTGAGATTTTTTTTGTTTTGTGTAATTTTTTTCGGTATGTTATTTATATATAAATGTTCTGAGATTTTTTTTTGTTCCGTGTAATTTTTTTTCAAGGATATACTCCGCGCAGAGCCGTTACACAAATTCTATTACGTGCTTTGTTTTCTTACCAAGAAGTTCCTTTGTACCCTTGTACACGATTTGAGTTTTGTTCTCGATTAAAATAGCTAGCTTCTCGTCGGATAACATGTTAGCGTATCGATCTGGTAAAAATAGACTGTATTGTGCGTTGAGCAACAAACGCGCCTTGGGACCATACTGGGTAGAAACAATTGAACCGGAAGTTATCGTGTAAGGTTTGTCCACTTCTAATTCCTGAATTTTTACATACTCTACTGACAAATTTAGCATTTGTTTTAATGCTTGAAAGTCACTCATTTTTTCAGTCGTCATATTGAAGAGAAATTTTCAGTGTGTGTGTTAGAGAAATTTAATTTTTTTCACAATGTGTGTTATTTATATACACTGAAGATTATTTTTTTTTCACGATGTGTGTTATTTTATATATATTTTTTTCACGAGATTTTTGTATCGAAGATTTTTTTGTCTGTGTTAGAGGAAGAAAGTTTGTGCTTCGGAAAATGCGATAATGTGCGTGATGATATCTTCCGTCTCTTGTTTCGACTTATGCCAATCATCTGTGAATCGTCTTCTCCCCAGCCTCGCCTCGTGCAGTTCATCTAACCTATTGTTTAATTTTTCCCCTGCGACCGAAAAAAGAGTGTCGAGATCGCCGCACCTCATGCCGCTAATTTCCCGAAGATAATCCTTAACAGCCATTTCACAAGGGATGCGAAATTCCGGCGTTGATCTCGCTATGATCAAAAATTTTCTTATATCCTCACAATCTCCATTTACTGCATGTTTGAATATTTTACACAGCAGTTCGTGTGGCAAGACGGTTATACCAGACATGATGTGTTTTGTTTTTTTTACTGTATGTTATTTATATACCCCACCCAAGTTTTTGTTTTGTGTTCATGGCGATGGTGGTGCCCAGTGCTGCAACTCTTTCTCCCAGCGAAGCGTCTCTGCTAACGAATCTTTCGAAAGCTGCGTGCTCTAACTTTCTGTCTGCTTCGTGACGTGCATCCAGATCGGTGCGAGTGGTGTTGTAGGCGATGTCGTGATCTTTGCATGCAGCGTCCAACGGATTCACACCCTTGTCTCCTCTCTTCAATCTTTTCTCGAGTTTGGTACCCGGTCCGCAGTACTGGTAGCCGGGTAAATGCATCTCGAAAGGTAACTTGTTGATGATGTCGTTCACGAGTCCCTTTCCTTCGGCCACGTTCCAGAATCTTGGAGGCAGCGTGTTGATGATTTTGATGAGGTAACCTATACCCTTGTCGTCGTTCACGATGAAGTTGGAAAGTTTTGTGCTGATCATGTCCATAATTCCTATCTTCTCGTTGTAGAAATTACGATTGCCTGCATTCTCCTCTCCTGCAATAACCAACAATCGGTCTATGAGCTTGCGCACGTCGTCCACCCACACAAACTCTTTGGGCAGGGTGTTGTAGAGTTTGATGCCGCTGCCTGTTTTCACCTGGTTCCATATCGGCTTGATGAGATTTCTGTACTTCTCGCCGCTGCTCGATTTCACCCTATTCTGCGAGGCGTCGTTGTTCTGGTACAAGGCATCCGTCATGATCAAAATTTCCTTGTAACTCTGGTAATCTTCGTCGGTGTAATCTTTCGGCTGCTTTTTGGCAACAAGTTCCCACAGTCCCACCGTACCCGGATACCTGTTCCAACTATCCTTCTCGCCTAAATTAACTTTAATGTCGTTGCCTTCGAAGGTCACCTTCGATTTTCCAATCTTCCAAACCACACCGCCGCCTTCGTTGCTCTCCATGCTCGGATACAATCCGAACACTTCATCCTTGTCGAATTTCCCCGTGCTCAGGTAGTCTCGTGCCAAAGGCCCCAACTCGATCTTATCCAAAGACGACGACGTGCTACCTATGGCTCGACGTCGTGGCGGTACGTCTCTTAGTTCGAACGGCGTCGAAGGAATGCTCGAAATGGGCGTGGGTACGGTGTAACTTTTAGCTGCAAGTGGTACGAGTTCGTTGATCAAATTTTTATTTTGTTCCGTGACGCCTTTAATTTCTTTACCTAGATCGCTGATGGCGTCGATCACAGGTTGATCTTGACGTTTCTTCTCTTCGTAGAATCCGCGATTCTCGGATTTCCAACCTTTGAAGCGTTTCGCGAGGTAATCGCGAAGCTTGAGATTTTCGTCTTCGATTTTTCGTTTCGTCATAACGTTATTTATACACGTCGTTTCTCACAACGTTGCAACGTTTAGAAAGTCGTTGATTTTGTTTCTGTATTTTCCGTCGTTGGGTTTTCTCGTCATGTCGATCGTCGCGAATCCGAAATCGTCACTGTTCCAACAGTGGGAGCAGCAGCGTTCCGAAAATTGATTGTAGTTCATGTCTCCGCCTACGTAGTCATCGTATGCGTGCTTGAGGTTGGTGTGATCTTGACGAAATAAACATATGAAATTAGCGTTGTCGCGTACTAACTGTTTTGGAATTTTGGAAAACGTTTGAGCTAGGAAGAAGCAATCTATTCCTTTGTGACGACCTTGCGTGAAAAAATTGCGAATTTCATTTTGATTTTCCAGGATGACATCGTCGAACACAACGACTGAATTTTCACGGCAATCGTCGAGTGGCTTTATTTCCGAAGCGAACGTTGCAATGTCCAGACCATCGTACAGTTTCATCAGTTGCTTGTATTTCGCTTGTTCGAGACTTTTCGAAAATACGTAGAGGTGCCTGTTCTTCCAATCTAACCAATTCGGTGCGAGGAGAAAATTGTCCACGAGCAGTGTTGTTTTCCCACACCCCGAAGGACCTACGATCAGACAGCGGATGCTGTCGGGAAGCAACTCGCCGTTCTTTTTTCTCGTTTGACTTTCCGAATCCGGTAGACGTTTCACCACGTTCCATGTACTTACAAGATCACTTCGTTCGCGTTGATCCAACTTTTTTCTGGAAGTCCCAGCCATTTGACAAACAGTTTGTTGCCTTTTCTACGCAATACTTTCTCGATGAGGTACGTGTCGGGATGTTTTGTTTTAGAGAGTTCCTCTTCGTAAAATCTTCCTTTCAAAATCTCATCGCTACTATCTTTTATTATATACGTGTGTCGGTTTCCGGGTAAAACTCGAACCACCGTAAAAAGTTCCGTGCTCCAATTTTTTGTGAACCCCTTCTCGAAGGTGCGTTTGAATTTGCTGATCCTCACCTGGTCTCCAATTTTGAATTTTGATTTCTTGCTAGTCGTGGGAGTGTACTTTGGACAGTAAACTGTAGAAATTAAACGCTGCTCGTCAGATTTCGTAACGTCAGCTGGCTTCATGCCTATCGTTCTGTGTACTGTATTATTATAGGTGTCGACGAGTTCCGGCAGTATGTCGACCCATTTGTAATTTCCTCGAAGCGTGAATCGTTTCCACATGTGTGTTTTCAAGGTTCGATTAAATCTTTCCACGATGCTGGCTTTGATGTGACTGAAGGTTGAATAATGTCGAATGTCGTGTTTCCGAATAAACTTTTGGAATACGGCATTGTAAAATTCCTTCCCCTTGTCCGTTTGCAAAAACCGAGGTCGTCTGTCGCTTTCGCGAAAAATTGTCTTGAATGCTTCCGTGACGCACGTTCCTGTTTTGGCTTTCAAAGGTAGAGCCCATGCGAATTTCGAAAACGTGTCTATGACGGTGAGGAGGTACTTGTTGCTCTTGTTCAATTTATGCACATTTTTTAGATTGCCGCTACTCATCTCCACGAGGTCACTTTGCCAGAGGTCATCGATTCCCTTGGTTACCACAGCTAAACGTTTGTAGTTGCGGCGTGCAGGTTTATGCAATTCTTCGACGATGGCTTGCCTAGACATTTTTTAGAGATTACGTTTGAAGAGAAGCACCAGCGTGATGGGATTCAAAGAGGGTGGCACTTCGCTCGTGTTTTGAATGATCAGCTTATCGCCGGCACTCACGTCGAAAACGGTGAGATCTTCGTCTTCGTGTATTTCATATATGTTGCGCGTTTCGTTCCAACGTGCCAGAGGAATGTTTCCTGCTTTCTGAACACCACGATTCGATATCAAGGTCATGGTGGGAACGCTAGCTTTTCTGCCGTGAGACCAGTACGAAAATTCGTTTATCTGAATTGTACCATCGAGGAGAAACTTGTAGTACGGATGATAAGGATGTAACATGTACAGTTTGTTACCTTCGACGAACGTGGAGATTCTCTGTTGATTGGGTACGCTGTTGATTTCGATGGCTTGCAGAGAATGCAGTTTAGCGAATTTAGTATCGACGCTAACGAGGTTGCTGTGAAGCTGTCCCAGTGTATTTTGTACGGGCAACAAATGTTCGACGATGGTATCCGTTACTGTAGAAAATGACGGTTTGATTTTCACTTCCACGTTCAACTGCTTGTAGTTTTCGTTGAGTTCTTGTAACTTGGCACCGAAAGAGGCCAGCGTCGATTCCTGCGTGGATTCCAACACTCCAACTTGATCTCTGATGTTGACGACGATACTCTGAAGGTTCTCGACTTGGTTCAATTTCGAACTTTTCTCGGTAAGATCGTTCACGATGCTTCGCATCTCGGTAAACTGCGTGTGAAGGTCGGCGACGCTCTGCGAAGTGGGCAGCGTCGACACCAGCGAAGCAAGTTCGTCTCGAATCTGTTCCACGTTCGCCGTTTCCGTTTCCAGTCGTTTCAGCATACGTGATATGCTTCTTTTCAAAGTGTGCAATTCTTTGGAGGTGGGGAGATTGGCAACCCTACTCTCGAGATCGCTCAACGAACTTTTGATGTCGCTCGAATCGGATAGTGCCGTCACCGCCGTTTTCAATTTTTCCAAATCTTCGCTCGAAGGTACGCTCGTCCGTAACGATTCCAAGTCACCCTGTATGTTGTCCAGTACGTGATGAAAATGAGCAAGGTTCGATTCGACGTTTAAATTTTCTAAATATTCGATCTTCTGCTGAACCGTGCTCAACGTGTCTTGTATGCTCGTCAACGCACTTGCTTCAGCGTGAATATTTTTAATTTCTTCGTTGATCAACTCCAGAGACGCCTGAAGCGTAGCGATGGTGGTTTGAATGTGTTCGAAATCTTGATAAGCCTCCAATTGAATTTTTATGTTCGCGACGCTTTTGCCGATGACCTGCAGTTCGTCTGACGATGGTAGGTTCGTCATGGTATCTTCCAAAGTCTGTAACTTGGATTTAATTTCTTCCAACGTGTTGGCGAATTCTTCTTGTAATTTGGAAACAACAACATGCAAGCGTTCTACATCAATATCCTTCACGACGGTTTGAAGTTCAGAGAAATTTTTTTCGATTGCGGAAGTTCGTTCTTCGATTTCGAGTTTCAATTTTTCCAAATCTTCATTTTTCGATTGAAATTGTTGTAATTTGGCCAAATCATTTTGAAGCTTATCCACGCTCAACTGTATATTTTGAACGTTGTCGTAAGAAGGTACGTCGACATAATTTTTTATGAGCGTTTTCAGTTCGGAATCGATTTTCAGAATGGGGTCCAGACATTGCGTTTGGAGCGTAGCAATCTCCGACTCTAAACTTTTGTTTAAGGTCTCCTGCAAAGCGATCAAATCGCTCCTCAACTTTTTAATTCTGACGTCCAACATGAGAATCTCTTCTGCGTGGTCTACACGTTTGGTGTGGCCGAAAATATCGTTAGGCATTTTGGTTAACGGTTATTTATAATAGGATAGAGGATTCGTAATTCTACGAAGAGAGGAATAAGTTTGTCGTAATCTCCTAGGAGTTCAACGTATAAACAATCTCCTGCAGAAACATCGTACGTAATGTTAGAAAGCATCTTGTCGTGCTTGATTCGAAAAATGTTCTTGCCGGTAGATATTTTGATTTCGCCTACGTTTTCCGGATTCACGGTGATTTGAAGTTTTCCATCGATCGGAATTTTGTAAAAATGTAAATTGTTGTTGAAGACGTAAAACATCTTGCCCACATCGTCATCCAATTTCGTCCAAATGCTGTTAAGGTGAACAATCAGTAGACCGTTGAGTTTAGTTAACATGGAAGGTAGAAATTCATGATCTGTCGTCGCGCGGTGTACAGTCTCCATGTTGGTTTGTTTTCGGAAACCAAAGAGATTCATAGGTATGCTGGTTATTTAAGAATACGGTCAAAGTTTTTTTTTGTAATGACAGTCAGTGTTTTTTTTTGTAATAACTAACAAAATAATTTTTTTGTTTTGTTTTTTTTTGTTTTTTTTTGTTTTGTTTTATGAATCTTCTGTTGAAGATGGGCATATGTTGCAGGTTTTGCTTTCTGCTAAGCGATAGTGCCCCCACGGCAGTGTATGGATTCCACATTGGAGAACGCACCTCTTGTCGTCGTTGGGATCCAGGGCAATCTTCCTCACTTTGTTGGTGGTCAACACATGGTCGACGCTCTGGATGCGCTGTTCTGCTCTTAGAACCGACGACCTGGTCTTGAGGCAATCCACGAAGTCCTCGAATGTAAGATGCTCCCGAACCACCTGTCTGCCGACACCCTTGGCCTTCTTGGTAACGCCACCCTCGGCTTTGATGGTATAGGCCTTGGCGCGAAGACCTGCAAACTCGAGAATCACATCTCCGTTCTTCTCATCTTTGAGTTTGCCAGGCACCTTCTTGTTGCGGGCCAGGATGTCGTACTGGTTCGGCTGGGGATAGCCCGAGGTGTCGAAGAGCTTTTCAAGAGCTGGAACTGTGGCTATATCCCCGTATACGTCGGCTGTGCGAACGTGGTACACCAAGCTGTCCGTGTCCGTGTAGAGAAGCGAGATGTTGTGGCCGTAGTGTGGACGTAATATGTCGTAGTATGTCTCGAACATGTGGAGCTTGCTCAGATCCAGAACAGTGGCTCCAACGTAGATGGGCTTGGTGAGTTTCACCACACCTTGCCTCATGTGAATCAGAGCCAGCTGCTCGTTGTAGATTGTTCGAGACTTGAACAATGGACTCGCGACAAGCTGACGACATCGCTCTTTCCTCGTCACCAATTTTATGTCCACGCGATTTCGTACATTCTCCATGGTCTTGCCAAACACCGCATTATTCATGAGCTTGAAGAAATCCTTATCAAGCTCGGACGTGGCTGCAGTGCGGTGTTCGGTGTTGACTTCAATATATGGACGCAACCACGGAGAATGCTCGAACTTGAGGATGCGGTGAACTGCGTGGACCGTGACCCCTCGCTGCATCAACCATCGGAGATTCTGGTAATGCAGGACGTAATTCTTCTTGGGTTTAAAATCCATGACGAGCTTCGTCTGGTTGGAATCGGGTGGACACTTGAACTCGGGTGCAGGAGGAAGATCGCAGAACAAATCCTGTAGCTTCTCGGAGAACTCAAGGTCCACCTCGGCGAAGAACCCATGTTCCGAATCGTCGAAACTTTCGACGTCGAATTTGAAAGGGTCAGCCCACTCAAACCCTCTAAAGGGGAGTGGCTGCATCATGGAGTGCCCGTACAAGTTATTCACGTCCGTATGCATGATGTAGCTCGACGGTTGGGAGGAGTCGTAGCCAGTAGCCATGTGATAGTTGTTGGCGCGCGCGTGCCGTTGCGACACCTGGACCATGCCACCCCGGATAGCACGTTCCACAAACAGCACCATGTCCACGTCCGAAAGAAGCTCCAGCTCGATTTTCGTCACCAGAAACATGGCCGACCACGCCAGTCCGGGGAGACTATAGAAGTAGGCGGGGTCCAGCTGGTAGATGGTCTTTGCAGTCGCCCGGAATGTCTGGAACACGTCGGCGAGGAGCGTCACATCAAGTCTGAGGTAGGCGTCGTGGTAGTCTCCGAGAGTTCGACAACCCAGCTCGCGCCACATGGACTGGGCGTGGTAATATTCTTCGTCGGTGATGTTCGAGCCTCGTAGCTGACTGTAAAACTTCGCCTGGGGGGGTAGCGACGTCTCCGCGAACTTGGCAGGGTCTGTGACGTATTCGTAGGGGTAGACCCCCTTACGCCTGAAGAGACCGACGTCCAAGTTCGGAAAATTCGCAGAAGTGATGCGTATTTGCTCGTCGCTAAGCTTCCCCGCGAGAGCATCGAGGCTTGCTGGGAGGAACCTGAGAGAGTCGAGGAAGCGAAGCTCGACGGTAGAGCGTGATCCCGGGATTGGCACTCGTTTGCTCACACTAATGTAACGCTCCTCGTTCTGGGCGAGAACGTTGATTCCCTCGTTGTCGTACCCAAGATGCTTGATCAGGTGGTGAAAGTCGTACCCCGAGCCGTTGTGGAAGAAGATCGGGATAAATCGCGGGTCCCGGGCCATGAGATTGCATCCGTTGCACCAAGGACCAACATACCTACCGTTAAAGTGGTCGTGGTGTTGGACTTTACGGTTGTTGGCGGTGTACTCCTTGACGCAGACAGGGCAAGCGATGGCCTCGTCGTGTCTACGTTGATCGTCGGGGGACAGTGGGAGCATAGACTTGGGGGCCAATAGTATCTTTCCTATCTCGATGGCCTCGACAACCATCCTCTCGAGGAAGTGCTTGGCTGCGTCGGGACCACGGTACACGTAGGGCTCGGGGGCGATGTGTTTATTTCGTCGCACCACAACATATGCAAAACTGGATGCCTCGTGGAGTTGGTAAGGGGTGGTGGAAGAAACTTCAGGATCGGGATCGCAAGTGGACAGGGGTTTGAGGAAGGCCTCGAAATCCGCAATGATGATGGCGGGGTGCTCTACCATGGCACCGTGCATGTGGAAACGCTCCACGGTGCCAGGTTCGGGCAAGTCTGCCAGCCCAGGCTCGTTAGTATTGCAATAAAGTTTGTGGCGAGCGAGTTTTTCGGCAGCGATGTTTTCTTCTTGTAAGCTCTGGTGTTTTTGTCGTTGGTTGTCAAAAGTGATCAGACACCTTCGACAAACTTCTATGCTACCATGATGCTTGCTTTTTTGACTCGACACCAACCGGGAGAGCGAGCGAATAAGAGTGTAATGGTGATGGGCCTTGTTCTTGATGAATAGGAGATGGATTTCTCGAGCATCATTGTCCTCTACGTCGCTCACCCGGATGGGGTACACCACTTTTTTGTCGATGAGGCCATAAACATTAATGGCCAACCGAGGGTTGTGTGTACGGGCCTCGAACTTGCGAATATCCGAGACCTCCACCGGGTAGTTGATCCCAGCAATAGCATCTTCCAGCTCTGGCTCGTAGGGTAGGTAGTGGTTAACTCGGTGTGGATGGTTTTTCCAGTGAACAGGGTGTAACGCCGCAAGCACAGACCAAACGAAGCACTTGGCGTCACTGTTCTGAATGTTCAGGACAGCCTTCTTTGCCTCAATTGCTTCTGGTAAGGGGACGTAGCTGGAGGCGGAGAGAGGCACAAACTTGGAAAGTTTGACGCGCAGTTCGTGAGGCTCCCCACACAGCGAACCCCCCGAGCCCTTGGCTTGATGTTCTTCTTGCTTTGCCACCAGCTCCTCGACAAACTTGTTGTAGATGTCCTCGAGGTTGTCGACATCCGCCAGATGCAGCGTCCTCGCCTTGGTGTTGTGGCAGAAGCTGTAAATTTCATCAGATGGCCTTTTGTACCAGCAACGAAGCGATGCGTAGAATTTAGTGGAGGCGTGCGTAGCCAGTGCATTACTAAAAATAGAAACTATTTCTGCTCGCTTCTCCTCTAAAAAGCTACGCACGTCGCATGAGCCATCCGACAATTGAACGTAATCTCCTAATATTCCCCCGAAAGCAGACCGGTCTGCTTTTGGAGGCTTGACGCGTTTAGCGGGTGGTGCATTGATGGAGGCTGCTTCTGCCTTCCTCTTGGTGGAGGTCGAAGGCTGGGCCCCAGATATATTTTTGCTTAGACAAGTAAGCTTATGCTTCTTGACATACGCAATTGTAATATGTTTATTGCATCCGGAACACAGTTCGGTGGCAGCCAAATGCTTGCCTGGCACGCAGGTGCGACAATGTCTTGCAAAATGTTTGCTTGATATGGCTGTTTTGCACACAGGGCAATTTTTCATGGAGCGCATTTTTTTGGGTATGTTTATTTATATGTGATCTGTTGGTGATAGAGTGTTGTTTTTCTCAAATATGTGTTTTTAATCAACCCTATAAAAAAAATTAAAAAAAATATATAAGAAAAATATGATTGTAGATAGAAAAAGCACATTAAATATTGTATGCATGTGTAATTCTATTTAGCTTATTTTCGCTAGACACGAATCTTCTTCAGATTTTATTGCCCACTAGTATATTTTTCTACTATTCTAGTAGAGGTGTGAAACTATGAAAATATTCTTGTTTATATATATTCTTTTGTTTTGGCTGATATAATAGCAAATATATATATATAGTTATTTTGAAATTCTAAAACTTTCAGGTATACTTATTTTTTACATGCAAACATACATCATAAAAATTACACAATCGTATTTTTTTCCATATACATATTTTTTTTATTTTCAGAAAACAAAATTATTTTCGATCTCCATTTTTTTAAAAAATTTATTTGTGTTTATAGTATTTGCCGGGCAATAGCAGATAAAACAAGAATAGATTTTCTACGACCCATACTTTACGAGTTACAAAACAACTTAGAAATTACATCTTGAAATTTTAATTTAAAATAACTCGAAAACAGTAAGCACTAATCATTATGTTTCCAATAGGTTGCAGAGTACCTTCAATTTTTTATCAAATATCATTAAAATTTTCGAAATAGGGTAAAAACTAAGCCAGCAAATCAAGTTTCTCAAAAAATAAAAAAATTGTCTATATTTTCGAAACTTGAGGGGGTAAAATCGATTTTATTTGCTAGTCGAATAGTTTTCGTCAAATCCTATCCAACAAACTTAAAATCATCATCCTAGCTCAATTAGGAGCCGAGAAAATCAATATCTTGGAAAACGTCTTAAGATTTTTGTCTTAAGAAAATTTTCTTGATAGACCGGAAGTAACATCTTGACAGACCGGAAGTCGACTTTCTTAAAGATTAAGATATTTGTCTTAAGACGTTTTCCAAGACATTGATTTTCTCGACTCCTATGGGACCTAGAACCATGTAACTTTGGTCTATGTATATACCAGTACTTGCCCGACGCTGTGGCCGAGTGGTTAGCACATCGCGCTGCGACGCCAAGAGTTCCGCGTTTGAATCCCGGTCGGGTATGGTTGTTTGTGAATATCCATTTTCATCAATTTCATCACTCATCTTCGCAAATTAGCCAACAAGTACAAAACGCGAAGTAAAATAAACTAAATCAATCAATCAATCAATATACCAGTATTTTTCCTACATGTTCACTCACCTTACAACCCACCCGATCAAAAAAAAAAAAATTTACCCCCTGTGCGCATGCGCGCATGTATAAATTTAAAATATAGGCTCGATATTAAAAACAAAATATTATTTTTTTTCCTCCTCTCCTCTCTCTGGCCAAGATTGCAAATAATTGCAGAAATAATAATACCATGATATTTTTTAGACTGAAGGTCTAAATAAATAAGATTCGAATAACTATGTACTTCCACTAGTCTCTGCGATGGCGCAGCGATAGCCTTGTAATCCAGGGTTCGATACCCACACAAGTGGTTTTTGAAACTGAAGGTCCAGTCCCGATTAGCCTTACTGTGCATAAAGTAGACTTAAAACATCAAATCAAACAGTACTTCCACTAGCCTCTGCGATAGCACAGCAATAGCCTTGTAATCTCGGGTTCGATACCCACGCAAGTGGTTCTTGAAACTGTAGGTCCAGTCCCGATTAGCCTTACTGTGCATAAAGTGGACTTAAAACATCAAATCAAACAGTACTTCCACTAGCCTCTGCGATAGCACAGCAATAGCCTTGTAATCTCGGCTTCGATACCCGCACAAGTAGTTCTTGAAACTGTAGGTCCAGTCCCGATTAGCCTTACTGTGCATAAAATAAATTTAAAAACAACAAAATCCAATCCAGAGTATCAACAAATTCAAAAAATAGAGTTTCCCCTGTACACTTGTATAATTTTAAACTCAAAGTTCGATACCCAGCAGAGGTGGTTCGGATCCCGCTGTAGGCCCAGTTTCGATTAGCCTTACCGCGTAAATTTTAGTTTTATAGCTAGT
The DNA here is from genome assembly GCF_977018435.1 of Lepisma saccharinum. Taxonomy (NCBI): domain Eukaryota; kingdom Metazoa; phylum Arthropoda; class Insecta; order Zygentoma; family Lepismatidae; genus Lepisma; species Lepisma saccharinum. The sequence continues at coordinate 14,385,125 of NC_139252.1, forward strand.
CAAGCAACTTGTGTGCGTATAACTTATGCTGATATAGTACTCACCTGACAGACCAAACTAATTCGGCTTCTATTACACTTGATATTTACACTTGGTATAGCGTACACTTTTATGCGACTGCCCAGTAGCAATACTCGACTGCAACTAATGTGCGCGGGATTTCTAATAGAAACTTATACCTGTCGGGAGCTAAAATTCCAAAATTGGTTCGTGACGATAAATAATAACAAAAAAAAAACAACACACCCGTCCATCATGATTTGGATCGCAGCCTTTGGAGCTTTCTGCGTCACTGGCGTGCCCAGCAGCGAAACCAACACAATACCACCGAGGTCACCCGCACAAAAACTGGTCGGAACTGGGTGGAGCAGACCTTCGGGTGGGAATAATAGCGGAGGAGACAATCAGACGCCACCGCCTCACGTTCCCACGCTCATCATGATTTGGATCACAGCCTTTGGAGCTTTCTGCGTCACTGGCGTGCCCAGCAGCGAAACCAACACAATACCACCGAGGTCACCCGCACAAAAACTGGTCGGAACTGGGTAGAGCAGACCTTCGGGTGGGAATAATAGCGGTGGAGACAATCAGACGCCACCGCCTCACGTTCCCACGCTCATCATGATTTGGATCACAGCCTTTGGAGCTTTCTGCGTCACTGGCGTGCCCAGCAGCGAAACCAACACAATACCACCGAGGTCACCCGCACAAAAACTGGTCGGAACTGGGTGGAGCAGACCTTCGGGTGGGAATAATAGCGGTGGAGACAATCAGACGCCACCGCCTCACGTTCCCACGCTAACTCCTCTAGTTACTAGCAGCACTCTACCAAATAACCAAAATACTACAACAACAATTAACCCACCCACTATTGCCGGCACCACCACTACCATGCAAAAAAAACACGTGAAACCCTACAGAGGTGCGGTTATTTAGAGCCGCAGCCGTTAGAACCTTTTTGGGTTGGGCACCACGCACCCTGGCGGGGTTAGGGGCCAGGCATTCTAAAAAACAACAATTATTTATTTGTTTGTTTGCGTCACAATACAGGTGCGCGCGCGCACGTATGCATGTGCAGCACATCGTTCCCGCGAGAGAGGTTTGCGAAAGTCGCGATATACATTGGCACCCAGAACTTGGGAATAATGCATATTCGCTCACCACTGTTGCCAGCTTAGTCTCTCTCTTCATCTTACAGCAATATTGGTATCTTTATCTTTTTTTTTTTTTAGTTGCAGGTGGGTTGCCAACACACTCTAGTTAATAATGCTACATATTATACACACACGCACGCACATACTGTGTTGCCATCCTTCCCTCTTTCTCTTTTACGGCTGTGTGTGTTTGTTGCCGGCTCTATTGCCCAGTGTGTGTATGTTACGTCAGTATATAAATTAGTTAAGCCACAAGCAAAATAGCCCTTGCCAAGTAAAAAAAAACTGTAGGTAGGTGTTGGTAATACTGTCGCTTGTTTAACTATTCCCTCTCTTTTTTTTCTCCTCTTTTTTTTTTGTAAAAAGCTATGGCAAAAGTACCAGTAGGCAAATTACTTTATGCACTGTAAGACCTCAAGCAGTATTGCCAGCTCCTTGCTTTAGGTTAGGTTAGACCAAAATAAAAACCTTGATGACTTTTCGAGTAAGATGTTGGCAATACTGCAAGGCAGACCTCAAGCAGTGTTGCCAGCTCCTTGCTTTAGGTTAGGTTAGACCAAAATAAAAACCTTGGTGATTTTTTCGAGTAAGATGTTGGCAACGCTGCAAGGCAGACCTCAAGCAGTGTTGCCAGCTCCTTGCTTTAGGTTAGGTTAAACCCAAAAAAAACCCTCGGTGATTTTTTGAGTGAGGAGTTGGCAACACTGCGAGAAAATGGGGCTCATGCCTTACGAGAGAAATCCATTAAGGCGAGCCCCACCGAGCCCCATTTTCGGGCGTTGAATTCTCTTTCCCCCCCTACTAGTAGCTCTGACAAATCATTTATAAAAATTAAATATTCGTAGCAAGGGACGAAGATTCGACACCTATAGGACTCCTGAACTTGTCATGTATTAAGTCGATCTGCAGCCTTGATACATGACATATTGTCGGCGGTTCTGCTTGTATGAAGATAGAAGGGTTATAAGTGGAGGAGATAAGCTGTTGTTACAACCTTGGACTGGTGACGCTAATATCTCCATTAAAGATAAAATATCGCTGTGATCGCTTTTGGAAGTTTTTATAGAAAACGATAGTCAAGGGCCTCTCTGGAGAACTAAGTACGTATGAGCTCCTTCAAAGGGCTTCGCTGTATAAAAGGTCTTCAGATGTGTGAGAGGAGACGAACCTTGCAAAGAAATCCAAGAGGCTAAACCCCAAAATGAGATTCGTGAGTGTGGAAGTTATTTTCCAATGAAGTCAGCAAAAGTAAATTTCGTTCTTTTCTAAGAAATAAACTTTTATTACCTTCAATACTTTTTTATCGGAGTGATAGCAAGTTGGAAGTTTCCGTTTGTGAAAATGAAGCCCATATTTCCTTTGTGTGGTGGTAAACGATGAGATTTTCTGTGGAAAACAAACTAGGCGGAGTACGTTTCTTCGCTCCTCAAGCCTGTGTTCTTGGAGCGTTCTGTGCCATTTGTGTCTTTCAACGTCACGAAACTTTGAAGTTAAACCCTGGCTCGTCATTGTGGGCTAGGGATCCTGTGATCACCAACTGGGTACTTGGTTACAGAAGTTACTTCGTTCCAACTATTTAACTTGTTTCCGAGCTCTTGGCAGCCATGTCTCGGCCGCCGGTACAACAGGACCCGCCAAAGGTCCAGGGTTCGAATCCCGGTCGGGCTTGGTTGTTTGTGAATGTCCATTCATCAATTGCATCATTTCATCACTCATCCCCATCTTCGCAAATTAGCCAAGAGGCACAAGATGCGAAGTAAAATAAACTAAATCAAATCAAATCAAATCAAACAGGACCCGCGCCCTCGAGTTAAGTCAACAACCCTCGCCAGCTACGGTCACTTCCTGTGCCTGGCGTTCCTTTGTGGTGACCTTCACCCGGACCCCTCCAACGGAACCCTGCCTCCTTCTCAGTTTATTACCAAAATGCTCAAAGATTAAAAATAAACTTACCAACTGTACCACTCATCTGACAGAGCTATTTAACTACGATTGCTTGGTGTTTACGGAGACCTGGCTGAACGACAATGTTCCAGACAATGAATTGCCTTTTGCGAATCACTTCAATATTTTTCGAAATGGTCGGCTTGTTGGAAGGGGAGGAGTGTGATGGTGTGCGTAAATGTGAAGTGGAAAAACAAAATTCGAAGGGATCTGAACCGTGATTGTGAAATCGTGTGGGTTGAAGTTAACATCGAAAATGGAAGGAAAATGTTAATTGGTTCATATTATTGTCCGAACAAAAACTATCCCGTGCAAATTCTAGAAGCCTGCAGAGATTCAGTTTTGGCAGCCTTAATGTGTGGTGACATAATTCTCTTTGGTGATTTTACCCTTTCCATCGATTGGAACATTCCCACGTCTGGTATTACAAACTGCCCACCTGCCCAATGGTTCATGGACACATTTGGGAATGGCATTGGTATGAGCAATTCAACATGTATAAGGCACACGGTGATAGCAACTTATACTACGTCCTGGCAACACTGCCTGATCTAGAAATGAAGACTAAAATTGGTATACGCTGTAAGTGCCACAATAATTCAAACACCGTTTTCCACGTTAAACTGTGAACTGTGCCATGCTTTATAATGTGGTAAACGTGAAATGTGGCTGGTAGCCCTCTTAGTTGTTCAAGGGGCGTGTAAAGAGGTCACAGGTGTGAACGTTCTTACGAGCTGATTGCTGAACGATGCGATTTCCCAACACTTTCGCTTTTGGCACTTGCAACGTTTACCACTTTTAGTCCTCAAATAACCCCGGAAAGAAACATTTTACCACAGGACCACTACTCACTCGATGTTCTTGTGTACCTGCCCGTGGAGGAGAGAAAGTCTAGGCCGCAAAAGCAGCCTTATTGCCTGTGGCGGAATATGCACCCTGGGAGATCATTCGCAGAGCTCTTCATTTCTGGTGCAGGATGATGAGGTCAACAAATCAGTGGAGATGTTTGTGGACGTACTGCACGCCGTGATTAACAACTCCGTGCCGACCAGGAAACCGATATCGACAGAATACCCGGTGTGGTTAACGAAGTTCTCCAGATGTGTTAAAAATCAAAAAGGACGCCTGGAATTTGTGGAAACAAAGCCCAGTGCATACTCGCCAAACCTTCTGTAGCATCAGACGTCACTCCAAGTATTTACTTAAGAAGAAATTTAAGGACTACGTAGACAACGTAACAGCACAGTGCCTTACCAATCCAAATAAAATCTTTACATTTTTAAATTCAAGAAGACAAGAATCACGCGTCTCCTTGGAAATCAAGTACAAATCGGAAACAGCCTGTGGAGATAAAAGAGTGCACTTATTCAACTGTTTCTTTCACAAAAACTTCACCTCGCATGCTACAACCAACATACTCCCCACGTGCAATCGGTGTGTTCACACTCTCCCTCCACTATCAAAACCTCTTCTCAAGAAATTAAATCTCTCCTTGCCTCATTACCCATACACCGCTCTTTAGGGCCAGATGATATTCCCACGATTTTCCTCCGTAACTCTGCTGACTTCTTGGCTCATCCTCTCTCTCTCTCTCTCTCTCTCTTGCTAAATAGGTGCGTCTCTGAAGGCGTGTTTCCTCAGATGCTCAAGAAAGCCACCGTTGTACCCATTCACAAATCTGGAGACAAAAATAGTGCTACATCATACAGACCAATATCACTCCTGTCACCTCTGTCTATATTCTGTGAAAAAATCATTAAGGACAGATTATTCAAATTTACATCTCAACTGCCCAACACGGGTTTCTTCCAGGTAGCTCTTGCTTGACTAATCTTTCAGTTCTCCTTTCACATGCCACTAGGGCTATTTCCAAAAATTCCAAGTTAGATGTGATATACTTGGATATTTCAAAAGCCTTTGACAAAATAAACCATGTTCTTCTTATTCACAAATTACGAATTAGATTTAAAATACATGGCAAATTTATCTTCTTAATCCAGGATTATCTACACTCACGGACACAGTGTGTCAGGCGCACCTTTTGATTTTCTTCTTGTCTTGTCTGGGGGTGCCACAAGGGAGCGTTTTGCGCCCTCTCTTGTTCATCCTATACATGGACGATCTCCCTCAAAGACTTTCCTCACTTCCTGTCAATATACTCATGTTTCCTGACGACTGTAAACTTCTCAAAGAAATCTCAACCACACAAGATGCTGTGATTCTGCAGATTGATCTTTCCGAACTAGTCACATGGTGTTAACAGTGGAATCTACAACTTTACAAACAGAAATATTCCTCCCTCACAGTCTCTTTAAAAAGGAACAAAATACATAAGAAAATATGGTATTACTAAATTATGCCCAATTGTAAGATATGCATAACAAATATGCATATACTTACTTTGCAAACTTATTAATTTATAAAAAAGTTCAGACTTAATAATTGTTGCACGTATTACACGTGTTAATGTGTTAATGCAATATATAGTATTAAACTTCCTATCACTCTCACAAACTTTTCGCTTTTTAAGAACATTTAGGATATTTAATTAGTTTGAAATACATTCCGTTGAATTGAAATCGAGTTCATTAAGTTGGGAAATTGTAAATAAAATCCATACCAGGTACGATAAATCAATGCTTTCTTGTCAGACTTAATCGCGTTGAAAATCAAGACGACTTTGTTATCACTCTCTTTTAATATGAAGTAGTTATAATAATATATGAAGATGATAATGACAATAACAATAATAAGGAAAATAGGGGATATTGCACACAAACACGCAGGGGTGCCCATCCCCCTAAGGTTAATGGCGTAATCCCCCCAAAAGTCAATGACGCATTCCCCCCAAAAGCTAATGAAGGACACCCCCCCCCCCCCCAAGTTCATGTCATAAACCCCATAAAGTATTTAGTTAGGACAGTGTTTTCGGATATATGTATTTGTATATACACGGGTTGGATAAAAAGTAATGGCAACACTGCTGTCCCGTGAAAGGGGTGAGTCACAGCGTTTCGTGGCTGATAAAGGAATGTCAGACGAGGAAGTATAGTGAGTGGGAGCGATTGTATGTTATTCAGTCAAAAACTGCAGTGCTCTGAAGCAGAGGACGAGAGTGCAAGCGCCCTAACAAATTGTTTAGGCAAGAAGAACAACGTCTCTCAGGCAGACGGTCAACGCAGCCTACTTCTGCACCTTCTTGCAACACCACCTTCGTCTCGCATTAAGAAGGAAGCGACGGCACGTTGTCCCATCATCCTGCTTGACAATGCAAGGTGTCACACTGCGAACAATGTGACGGCGCTCCTGCATAACTGGTAGTGGGAGGTACTGGAACATCCGCCGTATTCACCGGTATGAGACCGTGTGATTACGAGCATTTTGTCAAAATGAAGGAACCACTGGGCGGGAAGCACTACGACACGCGCGAAGCCATCATACGTGCTATAGGGCTGTAACTGCGGGACATCGACAGAGATGGACGCGCTGACGGTGTACGACGTCTTCCATACGTGTGACAGAAGGTCGTAGAGATGAGGGGCGATTACTTTGAAGGAATGTAACACGTGCTCCTCTGCCAATAAGTCAAGTACCAATTATACCAGTGTTGCCATTACTTTTTATCCAACCCTTGTGTGGATATATATATATATATATATATATATATATATACATATATATACATATATATTAGTTTTAATGAACACTTCACTTCATACTGCCCGTCTTGAGTTATTCGTTTTCTTCATCTAACACGTGACTATTACATCAAATACTGTGTAGTGCAAAGCGGAAACTCGATGATCTGTCTTGCGTCTAGTATGAGCAAGGTTTACCATTAATCAGGGGATAAGAGTTGAATTCCCACATCAAACTAGATCGTATGGATATAAAGATAACTCGTAACATATTTAACGTCATAAAATTCATTTTTTTAATTGCTTAAATTTATATGAAATAACAATGTGCGAGTTCTGTTAAGAGAAAATATGTTGCATATTTGGAAATACAATATGTGATTATAATTACATGAATTTTAGTAAAGACATGTATTGACTTTTTACTATTTATTTATTGTGCTCATTCATTAAAGATGTATATGAACAAAATGTACAATTGTTTCCCTAGTAAGTACTAAGAACTTAATATTTTTTTAGAAATAAACCAATTAATCATATATATTGAACCACAGCTTACACAGTACATTTTTATGACGACAAGAAATCTTAAGTTCTGAGAGTATCACGTAAATGGTAAGCCATATTACTCTTCTTGCTTTGTTTTTTGATTACTTATTGAAAAGAAATCTCAGAAGTAGAACATATGTTCTGTTTTCAAATTAATGCTTATTTACAAGATAGCATTGATACTAAAACACACTTTAGTATGAAGATCTTAAGAAAATCTCTGAATACTGGAACTTGCAGATTTATGTATTATTCCATCATTTTGGAATTTGTGCAAGAATGTCACTCTCACTACACAGAACAAGCAAACTTGACAAACATGAATCCCCCAACTGGAACACAACATTCTTTTAATAACCTTTAATCGAACATCACCCCAAGACCGTGGATGCATTACCTCCCAAGAATCGTTCATCATATTCACTCATATCGTTTGGATGAATAAGTAATAATTGATGTTTATTTGAATACAATACCATGTTAAACTGTCCATATATTTTTAATAGTTCAATTTAGGAAATAACGGAAACCTAGAACATTAATTCGTTAAGTGTCATAAGTTAAATTATATAAATATGCATTTAGGCTGTGTTTGTGAATGGAGAATAAGATTTATGAGATTTATAAAACCCACAATTTGAGTATTTAACAGAAATCGTTACACAACTTAAGATAGAAAATTCAACCTGGGCAAACCAAATAACAAGCTGTAGCCGTGTGACCGATTCAATTATTGTTTCACGAGAATTACAGAACCTTAGCTAGAAATTCCTAAGCAAATGGCGAAAATATAAAACGGTTCCTCCTTCAAAGAACTCGCCCCCTTTGCTTGGGGTAAATATATTACTTTAGTAATTCATAGCAATAATTGAAGACTAAAATTAGTAAACTCTGTAAGTGCCACAATAATTCCAACACTGTTTTCCACGTTAAACTGTGAAATGTGTCATGCTTTAAAATGTGGTAAACGTGAAATGTGGCTGGTAGCTCTCTAAGTAGTTGAAAGGGCCTGTAAAGATGTCACTATTTTAGTGTGCTAGTTCTTACAGGCTGATGTGCGGAACGATGCGATTTCCCAACACTTGCGCTTTTGGAACTTACAACGTTTACTACTTTTAGTCCTCAATTACATGTATTCTATCTTCAGTGCAAATGCCACTTGTTAAAGTAAAATTGTCCTGCGACAAGATGTTAGAAATTCGAAGGAATTGGATATTATTTATTTCTATCTTTCTATTTTATTGGGTAGCGTGGAAGATGCTACTGTATCATGTGCACTTAGTACAATTATTACAGCATACAAGGAATCAATACTACAATAATACTGCAAATGGAAGGACATCATCCAAATGATGCACCTGTTCTAAATTAAGCAGAATATCAACGACATAAGCATTACATGTTAAGAAGTGATGCTATGCAATGCAACTATAATATAAAACTTTAGGAAAATGCAAAAACCACATTTCCGTAAAAGAAAAATACGAGCGAAGCGAGCAAGAAAAATTTTACATCCATTTCTTTGGAGTCTTTCAAGAATATTAATTTAAAGGGATGTCAATACTTTCTTATGACCCCGCGATATTTACTCTTTTCCAGCTTCTCTTTTCGCACGTTCCGTGCTGGAAACGTGTGGATACCATTGCTAAATATAGTCCCTAAAATATAAAATTGGCAACTCTCCCCCACTACAGAAATCTCTTGACAATCTAAGATTTAACACTTTATGAAAGCTTCATATCTTCTACTTTAAATATAATACTCAATCCTCCAACCAACATTTTCGTGCCAATTTTAGACTTACTGTTTATGTTGAAGAGTGGATGTTGCTTCCTCCAAAGCAAATAATTCTCAGTCACCAGAATTTTCGCAACAGTCTAGACAATAGTAATATTCAAGAATTGGATACCCCTCAATTTAAAGCTCAATGCCGACTAACTAAAATACCCTCTATTATCTAAAACTTAACACTGATATTCATGAGTTGGATATTGTCCCCCCAGCGTTTAATTCATAACCCGCCACAGAATCCACATGTCATTATGTAAGAGTTGGATATTTCCATCCATCTCCACCCGATAATTCATATTACCCTTTACATTTCCCTTCGAAGTCTACAAATTGCTATTTATAGAGCAGCAATGCTAACTTGTTTTCAATGCTATATTGTTCACTTCAAATTTCCATCATAAAAGTTCCCCCCCACAAAAAAAAAATGGGTGGACACAAGGGTCGTCTACAAACCCACCTGTGAGTACCCCTGCCCCTGAGTACTTCCTTTTCTTCATCTAATGGATTAAATATGGTGCATTTAAATGTAAAATTTTTAGATATATTTTAGAATAATACATAAACGTTGAATTTTATGTTATTTCAAAGGGAAAAATCTCCCCCCAAAAAATCTCGATGGCGCAGTCTGCGCCATAGTCCACCCTGTGGGTTCCCCCGGCAAACACGCACACGCACACACGACGGATAGAATGAGGTTATTTATTTTTATACAATGCTCAAAATGTTACAAACAAGTCAGGTTCACTACGGACTACAGTATTGCGCATCAGTGCACAGCAAGAAAGGTAAAAAAAAGGTAAAGTGTTCCCCTGTGCTTAGCACCACGCCATGAAGGCGTATAGGGGGTAACGCCCTACACTTTCTTGATCCGGACGTGAGTGGGGGTGATGTGATCAGCACCACGCCCCTGACCGCCTTTAGCCCCCAGGGTTTCCCCCAGGTACCCATGTCATTCGACGCTGGGTGGGCGCCGGGGCCTCTTCCAACGTTAGAAAAGTTCCCGGATTTGAACCGGCCGGGGATCGAACTCGGGACCTTTAGCATGATAGTCAGACGCGTTACCGACTTTTTTTTTATAAAGGAAATACCCCCTACATGGAGGTATCCCCCACCATTCACTCTTTTTCTCACTTTTACACTTTTTCAATTCTTACATTTTTCTTTGTTTCTTATCAACTGGACGAACTGCCTTACCCGGGACTCGAACCCAGACTGAGCCACCGCTGCCTTCAAGAAAGGTAGTGTAATCTTAACAATTGCCCATCTACTTGATGTGGATGTGGTGTGTATTGCACTGCGCATAAGTATTCTACCAAGAAGACCTGTCTGTGTCTATAGAATGTTACATTCATTTGTGAACACAAAATAACCGTATATTTATGCCACAGTTTGCAGCACTCAGTGCTTTACACACTAAACCCGCCACACGAACACACAGAATTAAAAAAAAAAGTACCCCGAAGTTTTTGACAAACGTTGACACGTAGGTGTTGGTGGGAAAGAAAGAACGTTTGTTGAATTGGTGTTCTGATAATGTAACAACTTGAACATTAGGCGTAACTTAGCGGTAGCAAGAGGGAGCACTTACCTCCAATCGCACCTCAGTTTTCAGGTTTATTATATTATGCAAATTATTATTGGTAACTTACCTTCTGAGACCTGAAGAGAACGGTAATAACAGTAATAAAGAGTAATTGTTGTGATTTCGCACATGTAACAATAAGAGATATTTTAGCGATAATTTTGTAGAATGGAAAACTTTTGAATCTGCCCCGTCCAAAAGTTAAGCCCTAAGTTCCATTCTGCCCCTAAAGGTAGCCTCCAAGTTCGATTCTGCCATTTTTTCCCAAAATTTAAACCCTAAATTCGATTCTATCCCCAAGGTTAAGCTCCAAGTTCAAGTTTACCTCCCCAAAGAAGTTAATCCGCAAGTTTGATTGTAACCCCCCCCCCCCCCGGCCGTTCCCAAAGTAATGCTCCAAGTTCGATTCTGCCCCCGAAAGTTAATCCAAATTCGATTCTTCCCTCAAACGTTAAGCTCCAAGTTTGATTGTACCCTGACCCACAAACTTAAGCCCTAAGTTCGATTGTGTCCCCCTCCCCCACCGAAGTTGTGCTCCAAATTCGATTATCCACCCAAAGTTAGGCCCCAATTTCGATTCTACCCCAAAACCTTAAGTCCCAAGTTACAATCTGACCCCCCTCTCAAGTTAAGCCGGAAGTTCGATTCTGTCCCCCTCCTCAAAAGTCATGCCCCAAGTTACGCCCATGTCTTCAACATTTTCTTCGACTCACTTCTCAATAGAGGAATGGAATATGGTTCGAAGATTAATTTTCCAACATGTTGACTGTAACGTAATACTGACACGAGCTCAGCGTGCGAGTACACCTCCAAAAGTCATTAACAGTCTGCATCACTTGAGCGAATTAATTAGACAAACACCCACTTAATTGCAACTCAAAGCATCGATGTAGCTTGACACATTTGGTACTCTATTAAATTAATTCTAACGTAGACAGAAATGTATCCTGCGAAAGCTTTACAGGAGATAAACATGAACAATGAAAATATTGCATTGTTTGGAGATATCTTCCTTCATCAATAACCGTTATAAGATTAACACGAATTCCGAATTGCTAAGTAACAATGCTAGATGGAGTACAGTGTTGCCTTTTACTGGCGTGTGTACCATTAGCTTACCTTTGCCTTTTCTACTTTAAAAATAATAATAATAATAATAGGTTTTTTTTAAAGTACTGAGCACAGTATACAACCAAATACTGCACTAAGTCCTGCAAAAAAAAATACAGGCATGAAATATGTATAATGCTGACTAATATATTGAGAGTAATGTTAGCATTTCAAGTTAATGTCTTCCACACGTTCTAATATACCTGTAATAATTAAATAATACCCAGATACACCATCACATGCAATTTCTACAATTCACAACATATGATCATTTAAATTATGTATTACTGTTCTTTATTAATTCACTACCATTCTTACCATTTGCTAATATAAAGGAATATATTTGGGAACCTCATAAGCTACAGCTCTTATGGAATGGTCACTGTAGATGTTTGATGATAGTATATTATGTACAAATACATTATTTTTGTTACTTCTTCTTAAGTACAGCGTTTGTAATTAAAGAGATTCCAACCACTCCTCACATTTAAATGTTACATAGCAATTTTGGTTTTCATGCACAATGATATCATAAAGAATTTCTGAACTGATTCTATTTTTTCTATTTGACATTTAGCTGCTGAGCGCTATAATTTGCAATCATATTCTAATAATAGACGTAAAATTGTCATAATAATAATAATAATAATAATAATAATAATAATAATAATGTAATATGATAGTTATTTAAGTTACGAGCAGGATTTTACAACCAGGTACATCACTATGTAAAAATTGGTTATACACAATTACAGAATTGAGTACATAATTATAAAATAACACAGTGGATCCTACAATCTTATACATCATAAATCATCATAAATTCAAATTGTAGGTTTCAAGAAGATCAGCTACTAAACCATAGCCTTATCTAGACATGTAAGAATTGAGATATGGGAATATCTGAGAATTTTATAAGAAATGTTATTAAAAAAAAATATTCACTGTCAATTTGGAAAGTAAAGATATTCTGTACAAAATTTATCCTTTTCATTTTTCTTCTTTCTTCTAACGTAAACATATTCAACTCTGGTAACCATTCAGAGTAATGTTGATCATAGTAATTTTTTTAAACTTTGTGCATAATAACCTGATATAAAGTTTTTGAGCTGATTCAACTTTTTGAATGTGACTGGTGGCTATCAGAAACCATAATGCATTAGCATATTCAAGAATAGGACCATCTATCGTTTTACAGGTATATTAATAACAATAATAATATATTTACTACTATAAATATAATTGGTAACATATTCGATACCGGTTTAGGCACTAGTGGTTCTAATACTACTTTAAACTTTAGGTCCAGCCCTTGTTAACTTATTTTGCTTAAAGTGGACTTGAAGTTGTGGTGAATGTGAAGACTAATGCCCATGCGTGTTACACTTGACTTTACTTGAAACATTAGCAGACCACTATTTTACATGCAATAATGATTATACTGTCAAACATTCCAACTTGCAGTCTCCATCATGAATACTCAAATTTAACAACAAGCTAACAAACAAGAGCCAGATGATATTTAAAACTTAACAAAAGAAAAGAAACTTTTTATCACACTATAAATATCATTGACGACGTACATGTATTTTTGGATGTACAAGGGTCGTTCAAGGTTGACCAGGACTTTTATTTCTAGACAGGAAATATACATACATAGAAGCACCAAACTATGTCAGTTTTTCAAAATATTCCCCCTGAACATCCAGACACCTTTGCCGTCGTTGTGGAAGGTCCTTGATGCCTTTGGCGTAGAAAAAAGTAGGTTGGTGTCGTAACCACTGCAGGACAGCGTTCTTGAGTTCCTCATCTGTCTGGAAGTGCGTCTCGCCCAAATGCTCTTTAAGTGCCCCAAACAAATGGAAATCACTGAGGCATAAATCTGGACTGTAAGGACTGTGTGGTAAAACCTCCCAGTGCACGCTGGCCAGTGTTATTTGAGTCAAATTGACCGTGTGGGGCCTGGCATTGTCATGGAGAAGAATGACGTGTTTCGACAACATTCCAGGTCTTTTCTTCCGAACAGCCCCACGTACAGCACCGTGAAGCAGTGTTGAGTAATACGTACTTGGCATTAATTGTGGCACCCTTCTCCACAAAATCCATATGGATAACACCTTTCATGTTCCAGAAGACTGTTCCCAAAATCTTACCGGCAGACGGCAGCGCTTTGCTTTTCTTGCGTGGAGGGGAACTTTTATGACACCATTCATACACTCTTGCCCGTGACAGTGTTTGTTCACCATACTGTGCTTGCAGTCTACGTCAAATTTGAGCAGGTTTCACCTTCTCCTTCACGAGAAATTTCATTATACACCGCTGTTTCACAGCAACAGATACACTACTTACCGCCATCCTTGTTTACACTACTGCGCATGCGCGAAATGTGTCGCAAAGGATCATGGTTACTCGCAAGGAATCATGGTCTGTCCTGCCCTAGTAATGCAGCGCTACATTGATTCATTAATATTTTACGCACGAAAGTCCTGGTCAACCTTGAACGACCCTTGTAATATATATATATTGTATATATTGTAATTCAGAGAATCACAATATATGAATAAGCAAAAACTTTTGACATCATATTCCAGATTTCTTCATTCCCGCAACATAATTAAGTTACAGAGACGCATGTATAAACTAAACTTTTACTTTATGGGAAATATTGCAGATGACTATATAAAAGATTTTTTTCTATACAGTCTCTGTAGAGTTTTATATTGTTTCCCTCTGTGAAATATACACGTTTATTATAAAGACCAGAATTTTCCAAGTTGATGAAACAACCAATAAGCAAACGGAATTTATAACGAGGTACATTTCCATATTTGCACAGACAGAATGTCCGCATACGTTCGACGTTTCTCATTACACTCTTAATTGAAAACATTTCGATCATCGAGAATGATCGTTGAGTGTTTCCGCAGATATCTGCTCGCAAGTTTATATAGGTCCATTTTCTGTTCCAGCAAATCCCAATATCCCCAGAGGCATGGGAAGGGGAAACTATTATTACCCGTATCATACACGACAACTGTCACGTGTGTAAATATACTGTAGCATTTTTACGTTCCTTTCCTTCAAAATTTTCAGAATTACGAAACTGTGTACACTTTGAAGGTATTTATACTTTCATGGCACGATGAACTTAATTAATTAAATGACTCCGGTACAATCGAAAGCGTTATGTAAGTGTGTGTAATGTTTTCAATTACCTACTGAATAAGATTTTTGCAAAAGTAAAAACGTAATTCAAAAACTTATATCTTTCCCAAATAACTTCACCCAGGTTGGCTAAATTATTATTATTATTATTACTATTATTATTATTGTTATTTTTTTTACTTGGTACAAAGTCTGAAGAATACCTTGCTAGAAGGTTGAAACGTTACGTTTATTTTATGTTTTCAAATAAAATAAATTTCTGCCTTGTTCAGCATATTGAGTTCTTCATATCATGAAAACAAGGCTTAATGGTGTTATAATTGTTCTGATTTCTATTCCTTTCGTTAAGCTGACAATCAAAGTATACTGCTTAAATGTTAAATATGAATGTGTAGAATATAAATTTTATTGAATGCTATTCATACGTTAGGATAGAAATAATGTCAGAAATTTAGGTCTTTTTGTCAATAAAATCCTGTTACCTTATATACCTACGAATTTTCTATCTGCTTTGTATTTAATTTACGTAGTAATGGTTCTACTGTATTTGCACAGAAATTATGTAAGGTAACAATTATTTTTTCAGCTATACCTGTAAACACACGCGCGTATAGATAGATGATGGGACTGAATAGATAAGTATAAAGAGTGAGACACGCACGCACACACACACACACAAACAGGGAGAGAAATTATTCTTGCATAAATAAGAAATTATTCTTATTTATGCTAGCAAAACACAAAAAGGAAATACAGTGTAAAACATTAAAACAAAATATTTCTAAAGGACAGTTAAAAATCTTGGTAATTTGGGAACCATTCTAGTAGTATCGACAGTATTTATTACAAGATACACATGGAATCAAGACTAGAATACATATTTTAATTAAGTACTCGTATTTTTCTAAATATTTAGTGATTACATTTGTTCTGGTGGGCAATAAGTTGGGCAAAGAAACTTCTGGGTGGGCTTTCACCCACCCACCCCCACCCCTGGCTCAGTCCCTACATCTGGAATCTCCATGGCCTTCGACGCGACAGTCGGGCCAGTTAAATGCATATATACAAGGAAACAAAGTATGTATGTGTTCTATGAAATAAATAATTTGTATTATTTGTGCTTAGTAGGTTTTCCTTACCATTAGGCTAGTTGCGGCGTTGAGGATGAATGGTGATTGGAGGAAATTGATAACAGACACACAGACACAGGAAGTAATACCCATGTACATTATGGAATTCTGACCATGAACATCTAGTTGTCTATTCGTGAGTCGACCACTCAACGTGTGTTTCCTCAACAATGTTTCCAGGAATCTACACTCCAGAACTACCAGAATTTTTAATACACAAGAGGGTAGTTAGAGGTCTAGAAATTTTAAATAATTTCAATTCCGTTTTAGGAGAGAAAATCAGCGTAAATGGGTCCTCGATTCGTAAAGAACCTCTTTAACTGTAAACAATTTAAATTCGGTCTAGGAACCTTTTTCCCGGATTATTTTAAATACGGTTGAGGAACGTCTTGTCCGGATCAACTTAAATACGGTTCAGTAACATTTTTTCAGGATCTATTTAAATAAGGCAGAGGAACATTTTTACGGATCAGTTTACATATGACCAAGTTCCTTATTAAAATGAAACGATACATGACGTGGACCGAATTTAAAATGTGCGACAAATAGAGGTTCCGGCCCTGTTACGGAACCCAATAAAACCCATTAAAACGTATGAGTTCCTGGATCTTTAACAATCGCAGGGTTGACTAAATGTTCAGGAGTTGTAAATAAATTCAATTCCCGTTCGGTAGAGAAAATCAACAAGTATAACTGGGTTCTAGGTCGTAAAGAACATTTTATGTTTAAAGTATTTTAATTGGGTCCAGGAACCTTTCATCCGGATTAATTTAAATACGGTCCAGGAACCCTTTATCCGGGTGATTTTAAATACATTTCCGGAACATTTTTTTTTCTGAAAAATTTAAATACGGTCCAAAAACCTTTTTTTCAGAATCAATTTAAAATCCGGTCCAAATTTCTTCTCGTCACGGGCCACTTGGCTTGTGTTTGCTGATTTAGCATTTAGCACTATAGCATGAAAACAGGGTATAATAATAAAATAAAAAGGGACACTTTTCTTTTATTATACCCCAGTTAATGTATAGTCGAGTGTGACTTACTAAATAATTGCACATTATTTGTTATTCTAGAAAGCGGACAGTTACTTTCGCAAATGTCCAAGCGAGATAAGACGGTGCGGTGCGCTTTGTCATACGTGAAGCTCCCGCGTTACAAGATAATGCAACACGCACGAGCGAAGCACTAGATAGGGTAGGGTTGTAACGACGTTTTTCCTACTTTGCCTTCGTCTGTGTGCGCGGTACGTGACGTTTCGCTTATCATCATTCTCTCTATATAACAAAATAACCCAACAACCTCAACAGCTGTTCCTCGGGGAAAGCACGCCTCTTGCTGTATCAGCGTGTTGCAGCAGTGGTCCATAGCTGGGATGTTGTATTCCCTCTGGGCAATAACTCTCTCTTGCTGACTGAGGAGGCTGTGTT
>NC_139252.1:14402814-14486643 GCF_977018435.1 Lepisma saccharinum
ACACATACACACTAAAAAATAAGCATGCAACTTTATTTGTAACACACACATACATTCTCCATCTTCATCAAAAAATATTATAATAAACATAATTATTTTTATCTATATCTCACAATAAAACTCTATATCCAAAAATATTACAACATCAAATAACACTAGAGTCGTTAGTACACGTTGCATGCATTACGGAGGTCCTCTGTAGGGTTTCATGGAAGTTTGGGGGAAAAAAAAAAAACACGTGAAACTCTACAGAGGTGCGACTATCTAGAATCGCAGCCATTAGAACCTTTTTGGGTTGGGCACCACGCACCCTGGCGGGGTTAGGGGCCAGGCATCCTAAAAACAACAATTATTATTTGTTTTTGCTTAGGTCACAATACGAAAATAATAAGAAGCGCCAGCGCGCGCGCGTATGTGTGGCGCATCGTTCCCGCGAGAGAGGTTTGCAAAAATCACGATATACATTGGCACTCGGGACTTGGAAATAATGCATATTCGCTCACCACTGTTGCCAGCTTAGTCTCTCTCAGCAACATTGGCATCTTTATTTTTTTTAGTTGTAGGTGGGTTGCCAACACACTCTAGTTAATAATGCTACATATTATACACGCACGCACATACTGTGTTGCTATCTATCTATCTATCCCTCTCTCTTTTACGGCAGTATATGTTTGTTGCCGACTCTTTTTGCTCAGTGTGTGTATGTTACGTCAGTATATAAATTAGTTAAGCCTCAAGTAAGATAGCTCTTGCCAAGTAAAAAAAAAGCTGTAGGTAAATATTAGCAACACTATCGGTTGTTTAACTTTTCCCCCTCTCTCTTTTTGTAAAACGCTATGGCAAACCAGTAGGTTGGCAAATTGCTTTATGCACTGTAAAACCTCAAGCAGTATTGCCAGCTCCTTGTTTGAGGTTAGGTTAGACCCAAAAACAAACCTTGGTGACTTTTCAAGTAAAATGTTGGCAATACTTCAAGACAAGCCTCAAGCAGTATTGCCAGCTCCTTGTTTAAGGTTAGGTTAGACCCAAAAACAAACCTTGGTGATTTTTTAAGTGAGGAGTTGGCCACACTGCAAGAAAAGCCTCAAGCAGTGTTGCCAGCTCCTTGCTTGAGGTTAGGTTATACCCAAACACAAAAACCTTGGTGATTTTTTCAAGTGAGGAGTTAGCAACACTGCGAGCGCCACCGAGCGCCATTTTCGGTTGCAGAACCGGGTTGATCCTACTACTGGCGAGCTTTCGTACTGAAAGAAAATATGCTTGGTTGTAAAAAAAATCCATCCCTTACTCGGAGGCGTGATTAAAGCGGGTAATCATCTAGAAGCCGTAGGTTTCTAATTTTCCCTTCGCTAGAAAGGAACATTCCGAACTGTGGCAACATCTGAATGAGGAGCTCTCGCATTGTTAACTGCTTTAATTATCAGCTAAGCCCTTTATTTCCGGGTACGAACTTTTAACGTTTCTTTCCCTTTCATAAACCTTGCCCCTCTGTACGGAGTTTTCCAATTGGCTGCCAAGCAACTTCGCCAAGCTTCCAATTATTACTTTGAGGATTAGGTATGGCGAATACAAAAGGGCAGATAAAGGTTATGTGCAATTAATACATCTCTAATCAGCGTAAATCCATAGGCTCTCGATTTGTTTCGTCACTTTAGTAATTAAATTGGACAGCCTGGTTGGTTTCTTTATGCCGGCACCGTAATTTATATTCGACGTTTCTCAACTCTGAGTAACAGTATATAATTCGCTACTTTCCGAATCCACGGTTAAAATACATCTTTTGCAATTATGCATTCCAAAATTCTCAGCAATTTCTAGTCATAATTCTCTCCATCTCTCTCTCTCTCTCTCTCTCTCTCTCTCTCTCTTTCTCTACTCCGTTCAATGCTGCCAGTCTAATATTTTCCTGCAAATCCTAGCACATGTATGAAAATTGTATTACAATTTTACTCATTTTGCGTCGTATGTTTCTATATATTCATGAGAATTGCTACGATATTGAAAAATAAATTCAAGTTTATGAAGGGACACTAACGCTTAGGTCAGAACTGAAAATTGGAAATTTCAGTTCTGAGATACTCTTTTGACTCGACAACTCGACCAAGTCTGCAACTAAGGCACCTGTTATATGCCCAGTGCAATTTCTACGTATAACAAGTAGTTTCTTATAGGATTTTCCATGTGTATATATATCTTGATAGATTTAGTACAACAATATAAAGAAAGAGACAGAAAATGTATAATGTCAAAAGTTAAAGATTGAAAATGAAAGGAGATGTTATGACAAAAAATAGAAGAGTTGATTGTTCCGGTAAATGAAACATTATGACGTATTTCAATGAACTCCTATCAAATTTCAGAAGATGTTGATGTACTAACCTTTATGTAAAAAAATTATGTCGGAAGTTTTAAATCTTATATTTATCAATGTATAAATATTTGATACAAATGTGTAAGTATTTGTTAACAGTAAAATATGTGTCACAACCTTTTGTAAATATCAACTTTTGTAAATATTACACATGTAAATGAAGAAATATTTTGTCTTTATAACCTACTAGTCAGGGGTTCGAGAATACAGAATACGGGTATAAATACGACGACAATTAAGGGTAAAAGAGAGTGGTTTCTTCATATCCGCTCTTGCGTGGGTCTATTACGAGGCCTAGTTTTTAGTCGCTCACACCTCACAAAACTGAAAAAAGTTCACCTGAACGATCTCAGTCGGATATCAAAGAAATCGAAACACTATTCGCGTTTCTAAAATCCGAAAGGACCCCATTTCTCAGTCTCGCGCTCCTAGTTTTCGTTTGTTTGTAAATTGACTAACATGAATAAAAAATTGCTAAATTCCTATCCTATAGTTAGAGTTTTCCTTCTACTCAACTGAGATGGTTCCAGTGTGGACTGATGGAGTCCTCATGTTGCTGACTACAGGAGCTGTAGGTAATGAAATCAGTTCTTATCACTGCGTGTGTCTGTTAATATACAGTGTCGAGTCTCTCACACCCCGCAGTGATAGGAACGTAACAATATATATATATATATATATATATATATATATATATATACACACACACACACACACATATATATATATATATATATATATATATATATATATATATATATATATGTATGTGGTGAATTTTTAGTGTCCCCCTACTTTCCACCCTGCCCCCTTTCTTCATCTTCTTTAAACCCTGGTGCTCCTGCTTTCCACCTTCCTCCAATAAAAAAAAAATGTTCAAGGGATAAATTTACCGCCTTACTGAAGAAAAATCATAGCCTTATTATAAAAATACTTTAAGCGTTACTGTTAAAGAGCATGTTTATATCAGGCATGTGTTTATTTAATACCTACATAATGACATCAAAATAACAGTAATCTCTTAGCTTAAATTGAAATATGATTTTGCAATATACTTATTATGCATTGCAGCAGTAACTTTATTTAATTCTTGTCAGGAATAAATTCCTGCGCATCCTGTGGAGGCACATAGAGGTTCGGATCGCACTGTAAACTGTAGGTCCAGTTCGGATTGGCCTTACAGTGCATAAAGTGAACTTAAAAATAAACTCAAGCAAACAAATAGCCACGCTTATGTAACATAACATATGATTTTGACGCTATTCACGGAGGACGTCTTGATTTGGGGCCGTACAAGGACGGCAGTTGGCCGGGTCACCAGGCCCTTAGCTGCCCCTGAGTTCTATCCAGTGAGTGATGACAGGGCAACAATAGCAAATTAGTTAAATGCCTTAGGAAAAAACTCAAATAAGAACATCATCTTTCTTGTGATTGGAAATCATACCATGAGATCTCAGTACATGATGAGTTGCAGTTACGTAACGAAACGAGCATGTTAATAACATATTTCCTTCAATAGGTAACAATTCAAATCTTGGGTTCTCTTGTTAAATGAATTCCAGACAGCAGAGTCCCGATTAGCCATACTGTGCATAAAGTGGACTTAAAACACCAAATCAACCAATCATGCATCTTTAGGATGCACATTAATTAACTTTAGCATTCTCCACTCTAGAGTGAACATTTTAGTAATGATAGACGCATGATAAGAGGAAGAAGAAGAATATACATTTTATAGCATGCTATTGATTGGTTCTTATAGTAAGCATGTGTAAGATGTACGTGAATGGCTTCCAGGCATTAAAGTTATGTTGTTAATTTGAACCTACGTGTTTGTATGTCTTGTAAATGTATAGATAAGAAATCACACACACACACAACAAGAATTACATCTATGACGCAGTCGTACAGAATATTCTTGGTGACTCTTCGTAAGAAGAAGTATAGGTGAAGACGTCACGAAGAGTACGCAACGATCATCATTCCAGCATAGGTTTATGCAAGGAGAAATTGTGTCGGCTTGATCAATTTCTACGGTAAGAACCAAGATTACACGGTTTGTGTATTATTTACAATCATTGCACAAGGGCAAGGTTCAAGTCAGTGCGATACAAATTGTGTCTATGGCGTAGATTACAATAATTATACAAGAACAAAGTTTAAATCAGTGTGATACGGATTGTGTACAGTGTTGCCAAGTTGGCCCTTTTGGGGCCAGAACTGGCCCTTTAGAGTACGTACTCAGCCCCAAAATTCAGCAAAAGCCCCAAGGGGCTTTTTAGCCCTACAGAGAGAAATCTTGCTACAAATCTAGCCCTTTCAGTAATGAAATGTTTTTTTGGTATTTCAGTAAACTGCAAAGAAGAATTCACTTAACCGACCCTCCTCTGCACCTGCAAGCTCGTCCTGCGACCCCTCTTGGGGAGCAGGTAGCAAGTGCACATTGTCACTTTATCCCCTTGTTTCTGGTTTTGGTATGCTGTGTAGCCCGAGGCGAATTACGGATAGCGTCGATTCCAGAAAATGCGAATCTTCGTTCAGTTGCATTGCATCTGGTCCTTGAAAGTTCACAGAAGTGCGGTGCGGAATCGACGAATCGTTCGTAACAGTGAGGCTCACCCAGAGACTAGTTCTTGCGTGCGGCCGTGTGTGTGTGAGTGTACGTGTGCCTGCATATATATGAAGCAGGAATATTTTGAAAATGTGTAATTCTTTTGTGTAATCTACTGCACCACAATTTAAGGGGGAAATAAATTATTTAAGTTAAGAAAATTTAATTTGGTTGAGCGTATGCCCCTCATCTTGACAGTTGATTAGTTGTGGATCTTGAGTTTCAGAAATTCTGCACCAAAGCACCCAAGAATTAAGAACCAGATTTTTTTTCAGTGCGCAGCCGCACCTTTGTAAATCTAGCCCCTTGGATGTGAATTTTAGCTCCATTTTGGGTGCGATTTAGCCCGTTTTTCTCTCGTGCTGTTGGCAACACTGATTGTGTATATGATATTGTGATATTTAGTTGACCACAATTATGAATATGTTCGGTTTGAATTTATTTTCTGAGTTCCGGCCAGATTCGGAAGAAATAGAAGATTATTTAACGAGGTTTGAACAGTCTTGCTTGGCTCATGATGTTAATGAAGCCAGGAAGGTACCCATACTGATTGCAGTTATAGGGTCTGAAACTTTTAAAGTGTTGAAAACTATCCTTGCACCTAAACCAGTCGAACGTCAAACGTATTCAACCCTCAAGGACAATCTGCTTAAACATTATGGCCAGATAACAAACAAATATGTGGAACGTTTTAAGTTCAGGCAGTGCACGCAGGAAAGAGATGAGAAAGCAACACGATTTATGGTACGTGTTAAGCAACAAGCACTTAAATGTAGTCTTGGCGAGTACTTACAGGAAGCCATTGTAGAGCAAATAACTGTAGGCGTTCGGTCTGACGCCATTAGAAAAAAAATACTTTCTGAACCTACATTGACTCCATCAAAATGTCAAGATGTTGTGCTTCAAATAGAATTAATTGAACGGGAAACACGTCAAGATGTTGTGCTTCAAATAGAATTAATTGAACGGGAAACACAAATGTTCATACATCATGAAAAAGATTATAGTCCTAATCTAGTTGCATTTTCTGAGACACAGAAATTTAAACCATGTTTCCAGTCCTCGCAAGCACACAAAAAGAACTTCGTTAATCCTCAGAATAGAAGTTATAAAAGCACCGAAGAATGTGATAGATATTCCAGAAGACATGATCTTGGACATTGTCCAGCAAAATATTCGATATGTTCATTTTGCAAAAAGAAAGGTCATTGGCATGTAAAATGCAAGTATATAAAAAAGAACCATAAACAATTACCTCGGATCAAACTTCTAAGTCGAATATTAAACCTTTAGACGCTATTGTTGGTGAACAAAGCATACATAATGAATTTCATGGTTTGTCTTTATTGCACGTTGAAGTTAGTGATTCTCATCCACCAGAAGATAATAATTGCACTATTTCATCAAGCACAGACAATTCACAAGTGGAAGATGCTACGCTCAATCGTTCAAAAGCAAGGAGCGTTAGTTTCAAGCCAAAGGCAAAAGTTGTAGATGGCACTAATGTTCTTATGTCAGCGGAACCGTGCATAGTTAATCTGTGTATTGATAAACGAATTGTACAATGTGAACTAGATACTGGATCTACAGTTACGCTGTTCAATAGCAAGTCTTTCAAAAAAATGTTTCCTCATCGGCGAACACAATTCACTACACTTAAGTTACGAGGTGTGAATAATAATACTTTGAAGTTGAAAGGTCAAGCTTTCATTGATTTATCATTGAATGATGTATTGTATAAATTACCGGTTATATTGTGTGAAGAAGAACTGTTTTATCCGTTGATTGGATGTTCATGGCACGACAGTATTCATCCAGGTTGGAGGAACTTGTTAGCACAATGTAACACAATGTTCACAAATACGGGGTCTGGACGAAATTACAACGCAGATATTAATACAAAAATACCGGAAAGTGAAGGTTTGAGAGCGCAGCTGGAGAAGAAACTTACCCAGAAAGATAAGGAATCAAGGGAACGTGACCAACTGCGATATGAGGGCCATAAAAGATCGAAGCTCGGGAGAGACAGGGGGAGGGACATTAGTAAACAGATTGCCATTGGAATTCCAGCTAAGAGCATGGCCAGTGACCACACTCAGTTTGACCAGAAGCTTTTCAACCAATCAAAGAGGATGGACAGTGGGTACGGAGATGACGAAGCGTACAACGTGTATTATAAACATTGGTGGCATGCACGAACTCTGGGCTAACATATTTACAGACCATCAAGAGATCTGAACAAGGATGTGTATGGAGGTGATTTGGAGAAAATAATGAAAACAAACAGTTTTGTCCCAGACAAGGAATTCAGTGGCACGGACCGTGGAGCAGCACGCAGCGGACCTATTCAGTCTGAGAAAGATGAAGACGTTCTTGACTATAGCTAAAAGAGCTAGCAAGAGACCTAAGGATGCAGAGGGAAGAAGAGAGAACGAAAACCAACCACCACTCAGAAGGTCGAACAGACTTAGGATACCTCCTGATAGATATGGTGAGACCAGCACTTAAAACAGAAAGAGAGACTCCAGGAAGAGATGATAGACGCATGATAAGAGGAAGAAGAATAATTTATATTTTATAGCATGTTATTGATTGGTTGTTATAGTAATCTTGCGTAAGATGTACGTGAATGGCTTCCAGGCATTAAAGTTATGTTGTTAATTTGAACCTACGTGTTTGTATATGTCTTGTAAATGTATAGATAAGAAATCACACACACACATACAACAAGGCTTACAAGTAACTCTAGTAAGAACAAAGCCATGTATGACTGGTTCAATATGTCGGGCCGTAGGTAAAATTAAATATTCTACAGGTTATTTCATTTATATTATGGCTGATGTATGGGTTTGCAAAGCGAGCTACGACGTCAGGAGTCGAGGGTTCAGAGGCCAGGGCATGGATGTTCCTTGTGAGTGTACCTTCATCAATGTCAAAATATCAACACCCACGCTCATCGTCGCGATTAGTCAGAAATGGATGAAAAGTGACGTAACATAATCTAATTCAATCAATCAAATATTGAAAAGCAATAATCCTGGTTATTTGATGCATAAATAATAATAGTGGTACACTTATACAATAATATTAACCTATATTTGAATAACTCTTAATTATTACAATTTTCAAACATCGGAATCGGTATTGACATCAGTATCGGCCAAGCACTAATTGATATCTAAGAAGACATATGCAAATTTAGTCTGCTTAACAACATATTAGTATTTTATTTCGAATTACAAATAAATCTCATTTATAACGGTCAACTATTGAGTAACAGGTAATTGATCTAATTGCCCGTTATTAAGAATTAATTACAATTGGTAATATTAAAATCCGTCGCGAATAAAGGTGTCTAGCGACTGCCTTAGCCAACACTAACTTGCTCAACCACCGTTTTTCGCCCGAATCCGGATTTACATGCATTCATATGGAGAATAGCAGGAAGAGCAACTTCTAAACCAATGGACCGAATTGGATGAGATTTTAACCAACGGAAGACCACATCATAAAAGTACAGATATCAGAATTTCAGTCTAATCAGAACAGCACTACGGGAGTTATAAATTATTAAATATCCATCGATGGATACAATGGAAGACGGTATCCTGTTGAGTGCATTCAAGGCATGGAAAGATCGTTAGACGAGATGCGTCACAGCAGATGGAGGCTACATTGAGTGACATGGTCTTCTAGCCAAAGGATCAAAGTATGTTCACCTAAAATTTCATCATCATATTGCAACTAATAAAAATATTATAACCATCTGTGCAAAAGTTATTGAACGCCCTTTGTATTTTGTAGATTTTGATATACCATTTTAAAAAGGGCAAGGAATTAAGAAAAGTCACAAAAAATAGAGGAAAAATAACAGAAACGGGATAGTTATTAAAGAAACGGTGAAGGTAGGGGTCATTTTGATCCATCCCGCCGTTGTAGTGTTAAATATGTACAAAAAGTTAAAAGAGAAATAACCCAACATAAAAATTGACATGATCCTATTTAACTAAATCAAATACTTTACCTGAAACGTAGAAGGAAATGTTTCGTACGCTGACCTACACCAGCAGTACTAGTTCAAAATATATTCAAGCTTAACACTTGCATATATGACACGTATCTCTGATTTCCTTCCATTCTTGTTTATATATAAAAAATAGTTGCTCAAGAATATACTAAACTCTGTACAAAATACGACAACTAATGCGCTATTCTTGAAATTACTTATAACTTTATTGATTCCCTAGGCACTCCCACTGTCTGTCTCTTTTATCTCACATTAATGAAGAATCTAAGACACCTTGACAGTGTCGAATCTACTACTTTAAACGACGTTACGAGGAACAAGGTACTTGTCTCTTCCCCAGCTGGTAGATCCCCTTAATACACTCGGTTTCAGTGACAACAAACGTAAGAACGCTGTCGTAATTTGTCACATATATGTGACACGCAGCATAAAATAAAATTGACGTGCTTTTAGCACGTTGATACTTTCATGTTAGGGTGAAAACCTTGCAAATGTTTATCAATGTCCTGTAAATGAAAACTTTCCCCTTGCAATACATCAAGGACACGTTTTCGAAGAGTGTATTGACAGGGAAACGACGAACAGGTGCAGTTTATGGCCTTGTTTTTCTCATGGCGCATGAAATCTGACTTGTTGGTGATAAGAGCGACCCTAGCTTTTGTCTTTAGCTAATAAGGAGGTGTGTGGGAGGGGGTTTTGATGGACTTTTGGCCCGAAGAGAGGCTAAAACCAGAACAAGCTAAAATGCAAGTGGTCGGTCACACATGACGCCACAAACAAACAAATGCAGATTTCTGGGACATGCGACGCCACAAGGCAATAAAAGCAGATTTCTGGAAATTGAAGCTCCTGAAATCTTTGTGAGCTGAAATTCTTCCCGGCGTGCATTGCATCCACCTTTCACCCCCTTTTAGCGTCGGAGACAGGACAAATAACATAAGCCTCGAGTAGTGCGTCGAAAAGTTTGTTCAGTGTGTGCGTGGATGTTTTCTGATTCCTTGCTTGGTCCGCGCTTGCATCTTGTGATCTGCGAATCCAATTTTTTCTGTTCATTCGGCTCTTTGTCCAAACATGTCCGGAAAACAGCGATTGAGCGACAGGAAGATCAGTGAAGGAAGGTGGGGGGGGGGGGAATCCAGATTTTTATTTCTTTTCATGGAAATTTGGGTGGCCCGGCCCCTTACACCCCCCCCCCACGTCTTTCTCACTGAATTGTACATGAGTTGCATGCCCTGATGTTTTAGCTTCCAAAAAGAAGTTGTTCGAGGTACATAGGTCGAATAGACTAGGAGTTATAATAATTTTATGTGCACTATGCAAATTAGCATTTTTTGTAAGAAAGCAGAGTTCCACGTATTGCCTAATATTTCACCTTGTGTAACAGCCAGAAACATGAAACAAGTTTAATTTCGTTTCCAAACATCCATCCTTTGAAAGGAAGGCAAAAGGTCGCGACCATTGCTCATAAGAGTGGGGAAAGAGGGGGCAAAGTTTGGATTTCTATATATTTTTTATGGAAATGTGGCGGTGCGGCCCCCCACACTCCGGTCTTTCTTACTTGGGCGTTCTGAATTGTACATGAGTTTCATATAATGATGTTTTAGTTTCCAAAACGAAGTTGTCCGAGGTACATAGGTCGAATAGTCTAGGAGTTATAATAATGTATTGTGCACTATGCAAATTAGCATTTATTTGTAAAACCCGCCCGACGGTCTAAAGGTTAAGAAGTCGCTCCCTTTCATTGGATTGAAACACAACAAAATGTTTCTCTAAAAGATGAAAAAAATTCTCCGAAAACTAAACTATGGTGCCTAACGAAAAATAAATTGCGTGGCCTATCTATGCATTGCCATGAAAAAAAAAATGTTGACTTATGACCGCTAGCCACTAGCCATAGCCACTCTATCGGCACCGAGAGAACATTCCAAGGTCTCCGCTCTTGCCCAAAAAACGAAAGAATGCGGCAGTTCAATCGGGTCTCTTTATGTGGGCGATTCGAAAACAGGCCAGTAAACGAGATTCTTAAAACTATCAATATGTACTAACCACCTTCTGCAAGCTGGCTTCGACAGTCCCGTAGAACAACCCTGTAACACGTTATATTTGAAACTGCATTAATAAAAGTATTTCTCTCAAGAAACTAAAAATAATATTGAACATACATAAAAACTAATAGACAGAAGGATGATGAGGTGATTCTATCATTACACCCTGCGATAAACGTTGTAAGATGGAGAATACGCCATTTCTGTCTCTTTAGGTCAATCTCAGCGATAATAATAACTCGCGGCGCAACAGCCCAATAAGGAGCCAGTCCTATCTCCCGACTGCCGTCCTCACTTCTACCTGATCCTACTCACTCACTCACCCGAGGTGGGGGATCATCTAACCAGTTACGGGATGACGTGTAGTCAGCATGACTAACCCACATTAGTGTTGTAGGTCTCCGTGTACTCGTTCGTAGCTCTAAAAATTCCTCACGATGGTGGTTGGCCGCGGGTCCCATACACAGGCCAAAATCTCAGGAGAAAAGGTGTTTCGCTTCCCCCCAGGAGACTCAAACAGTAGCCGGAGCTCAAGCCTTAGATCACAGATTTTAAGTTTCGTAGCAATCTTAATCTTCTAGTTATTTTTGTTTTGCCTTTACCAACATAATAATGACATCTGCACCACATCTGTTAAGTAATATATAAGTGGTAGTGGTAGCGTCGTCGCCTTGTAATCAAGGGGTTCCGGGTGGAAACACATTGTGGTTCGAATCTCGTATTAAACTGTCGGTCTAGTCCCGACTAGCGTTTCAGAGCATCAAGTGCTCTAAAAGCAAAAACTGAAAATAATTAAGACATAAAAAGTAAAACAAAGACCGTTTCTAAGCCATGCCTTCAGAAACACCATTAAATGGATTTCTTAAAGCACTTCTGATGCTTTCATCATGGTCAATCTTTAAGGGGTATTTCGACAGAGCTTTCGGTTGTGAAGAGACCCAGCGCCTATGTCCATGTGAGCAGCCGCCAGCGACCATTACGAAATGACATGGTCCTCTGCTGTGTTTGATGTGGCTTTGTGTAATTGGCGTGTGAGCTTCGTAAACAACTCGTATCCTATGGTCAGTGATGCATGGATAATTCTTGCAAGTGCTTCGCTGATTCTGATTGGAAGAAAGCCTCAAACATGTCATAACGTGCATTTCACTTTCAGATCCTTCAAACCATAAGTCTCAATTTCATGCTGTTTGCGTACTATTCTGTCAGGTACAGACAAACATCTTGCTACGTGTGATTTCCATCTCGATTTGGCAGTTTTACTCACTAGGTATGTTTTTGTGTTCAATTGTGAATGTACTGTATCCTCACTGCAAGGCCCTCACATATCCTATGCTGTGTTGTTTTAACGCACACAGCTGTAAAATGGAAATATACATATATGAAAAGTTTGGATACTTGTAAATGCTCTTGCCTAGGTGGTTTTTTGCCCAGTAGCCGGAGAAGCCAGCGGTTGTTTTCCCTCAACGGCCTTCTTGTTTGAAAAGAAACAATAGGGCCTTGCCCCGGTGGTTGGGGGCGGTCAGTTTTTCGTAGGTATATATACCGAGTTCCTACTTCTTATGCGGTCTCACTAAACTCAGGGGGTGCTATACAATTCCGGCTTCCCGCGCTACGGCGTCGCGTGAAGGTCTTCTGCTAGAGTGACGTCAAAAAGGGGGCTCCTCAGCAGCAGATGTAAAATCATACAATTTTATCGCCTCATGGAGGCGATTATAACTCTTGAGAAGCAATGACGTAGTTCTTCTTCACTGCTTTCCCGTACCTTTCCAAGTTAACTGTGGATGGTATACGAACAAGTTCATGCTTAATTCCGCAAAACAATCCATGTCTTTGGTTCCTTAACACTATTTTTCTATACTTCTACACGCAGCAAAAAAAGTTGGTTGGTTGGTTGATTGGTTAATTTGGTGTTTTAAGTACACTTTATGCACAGTAAGGCTAATCGAAACTGGACTTACAGGTTAAAGTGGAATCCGAACCACTATGTGCCTCCACCGGGTATCAACCCCGGGACCCCTTCATTACAAGGCACAGCAATTCAGTTAAATGATTATTAGATGAGGGTCTCATCTTGAGACGAGCACAATAGATAGAACACCCGAAAAATCGTAAACTGTACTAATTTTAAAGGCATGTGTGTGTACTGGAGGGTGGTTTTCGAGCAAGTAGATAACTAACTTAATTAATTATACCATGGACATAAGTGCAAGAGCGTCGAGAGAGAGAGTAAGATTGGACGGAAAGGATTAAGTAAGCTTCTACATGTATATAACCGATCTCCATGGCAGCATAACGCTTTAGGAAGCGAGAAGCTCCAGTTCGAACCATAGTAAGGCATATAGCAATGTTTGTCTCATTCTTCACTTCATTAGTTCATCATTCATCCTCATCGTAGCAATCAACCCCAGAGGTAGAATTTCGCTTTTAAATAGAGGACACATACATACACACATATTGATTTATTATTAGATCGATTTTCTGCTACTTCTGACTAATCGCGAAGATGAGGATGAATGGTGATAAGATGAAGTGATTGAAGGAACAATCATAAACTTTTAAATACAACACAATACGAGCCCCACCAAGGATTATATTGGCCTCGCTACTCACAAGTATGCAAAATGCAGTACAGGATATGTATATATTGTGAGCGTGTGTGTGTGGAAGCATGTGCAGCCTCCACGTTATAGTGATTAATAAATCACATTGCTATACAAAGACAGAGGCCAAACCTGTAGTTTGTGTATTTGTATATCGAGCTGGTACGAGTTTCTTTGTGATTCATCCACAAAAGGGGTAGGGGCTAATCTTTTATTGAGGGATTACGTTTTCCCATGACATTAGATTTTATCCTATTACAATTTCTAAAAAGCATATTTTAATTTTTCAAAAATAAAATATATTTTAGTTACTGTTTTCAAAACACAAATCAGTTTATGTACAATATTTCTGCAGTTTTCCCATAGTTTGTGGGCAATTACCAGCTTTGCCACCACTAGCGTACGCAGGATTTTTTTTCGGCGGGCTGAACTTGTGAACTTGGATGGTGCATTGGTGCGTTCGATGGTGCAGGAACATTTTTTATCTATGGTACAAAATTCGTTCTCCATATATATTGTATATAATGATAACGTATGAGCGCGACTCGTGACTGTCTCTTGTTTTTTACGCAGTGCATGATGGGACTATTGGCTCCTTGCGACAGTCAACTGTCAGGGTAATGTATGTAGTGTGATGTGACCATGTAAGTATTTGGGCATTCCATTAAAAAAATTCTTCCCACATGTTTCAGTGCCCAAATTTCTTGTAATAGATAACGATAATTATTGTCATTTCTGAACTTGGCTTGTGAATAAATACCAGCGAATAAGGACTTGAATGGCCTTCTCCGCTGGCCGAATTACCGACCGTCAAAACCATAAAATTCACGTATTTAGTTCTTGAACACATGTCAGGTGGTGTGTTTATTTGTAGGTAATGAATTTGAATTGTGTATTTTATTGCAGTACTAGAAATAACTAACACCCATTCCTAAAGCCAACGATCGGGATTCGAACCCACATGCCATTATATAGCATCCTATTATAACCACGTGACTCAAATCATGCTATTCATTCCGCCGGACCCTATACATATGTTGCTTACGTTACGCAATTATAGTGTCTGTGTACTCAGTCGGTAACGCGTCTGACTACCATGCTCAAGGTCCCGGGTTCGATCCCCGGCCGGTTCAAATCCGGGAACTTTTCCTACGGTGGAAGCGGCCCCGGCGCCTACCCAGCGTCGAATAACATGGGTACCTGGGGGAAACCCTGGGGGGTAAAGGCGGTCAGGGGCGTGATGCTGATCACATCACCCCCACTCACGACCGGATCAAGAAAGTGTGGGGCGTTACCCCCACACCCCCTATACGCCTTCATGGCGTGGTGCTATGCACAGGGGAACACTTTTTACAGTGACGCCAAATTACATATGCACATGGGGTCCGAGCCCATTCAATACTTTGTGATTTTTTGTGAACTAGTAATTCAAGTGTTCGAGCCCACTCAATGCCTTTGAAAAACCCCTGGCTGTCGCTCTTTAAGATGTCGTGCATTAAGTGTTTTTCAGACTTCTAGTGTTTCACAAGTACTTTTCTATCGATGGGATGTGTGTTTTTGACATATGTTGGGTCGCTTCGTCTTCTAATTTTGTTCGAGCGGTTTTGAGATCTGCAGTGTTTTG
Source organism: Lepisma saccharinum (assembly GCF_977018435.1). Taxonomy (NCBI): domain Eukaryota; kingdom Metazoa; phylum Arthropoda; class Insecta; order Zygentoma; family Lepismatidae; genus Lepisma; species Lepisma saccharinum. The sequence goes on from NC_139252.1 coordinate 14,418,093, forward strand.
TTGTGTCTTAAGCAAGTCGAGATAGTTCTTGATCGACTCGTGGGAGGTTCAGGTTGTAGCGATTTGTTGCAAGTAACTTAGCAAAAATCTTACAACTTCCAACTTCGTTGAAAAAATAAATGCTCCGCTCAAAAATACGCGATGTATAATCGCTCATGATTTAATTCTCATGATTTACGACAGATGGCTCCTATAATCACTTTCGAGTTTTCGAATCGTAAAACCACGCCCCCCAAAATCAACGGAAGGCAAGAGCGGCAGACATGTGCAGGTAGAGGCAACAGTCGTGTATTGCGTTTGGTTCCGTCGACTACTTTTTTTGATACGCTGCTGAATGCATCATCGGTAACGAAACTTTGAACTTTGACGTTCTCTACCATGTTACTCATAACACGCGATGAATTGCAAGTGCTTCATTAAATACAATTCCGGAACATTTGTTGTAAAAGGAGCTAAGCACTATTTCTTAAATTACGTTACGCGTTGGCATATGGACACGCGGATTGTGAAAAAGGCCATTTCGACAGTCTGCACTTAGGAGTAATGTTGGCAATCAAAAATGTACTACGTTGGAATCCAAGCAAGGCGTACGCTGGTCAACGAGGATTTGACTACCAAAAGTGAAGGAAGTTGTGCACCCCTTTTTCCTGGACTACGAGATTGGCAACATGCAAAATCAAGGTAGGCAACAGTGGATTTGTTATATTAGTGGTGAATAGAAGTGCGACAGACAAAAAGGCACGAGTTCAATATTCGAGCACGATACGTGTGAGTTGCTTACGAAGTGCGCCATATTACAGAAATAAACCTTCCTTTGTCCAAAAAGGTAAAAATTCGCGTAATTGAGAACTGAATACGGCTTGTTGTAAAATAACTGTTCATCTCGATACTGCGTTACCTGTCCCTCACTTTAAATAGATAAAATGAAAACGCAAAATACGCGGATGCAAAATTGTGTAGTATATTAGATGTTCTGCAATGTGCTTACATTCACATTTATATTAACGAGAACAACGTTTGGCATTTTTTGTAAGACACGTCGCAAAAGCATACATCGGGTAATCGCGACGAAGTTTCCGCTAACGTCATTTCTCCTCACATTTCCCACTTTTGGTCGTTTAGACTTGGTTAAAACTTTGTTTGTAATTGAATGAGGCAATGAAACACGTAATTTGGGAATGAGCATCTAAAGGGGTGGAACCTTTCTTATACGTACCAATAAGATTTTTGTAATTTCTTGGAGACGTTTGTCTTTTCAAAAAGGTGGTTTTCCACATTTTTATGAACTTGTGATCACGAACAAATCGGTGGTTGTTTATTATTGAAGGTGTAAGAAGCGTTCTTTGATTAACGTAATGTAAAATGAAAGAAACTTAAAACTTGGACATAAACGCAATTTAAAATAAATTGTATACTTTTTGACTTAGTTTGATGCGTTGACCTTTTTGAATTCGCTGTTGAATTCATTGATTATTACTGGAAAAATTACGCTTAAAATTGTTGTAAATTGTTAGAATATCAAAAAGGAGTTACACTATTGTTATTAAATTGTTAAAATTGAACCTTTGACTTTTTGTTGATACAATTTTCTCTAAGTACCTTCCTAATTCGTCGTGCGCTTATACTTACTAGTATGCAAGAGTGTGTGTGGTATAGTAGTTAGTGATTGGTAGATTTGTAAAAAGTTGTGTAGTAATAGTTTAGTGACATAATTTATTTTGCAGGGATTGCGCAACGCATTTTTGAAAACTTTATTGGGAATACGCTCTCCTCCCTTTGGATACTTTGTATAAATAATTGTTTGAGAATATCCTTGTAAAGACTGTTACACTCTCTTCTCTTAATCACTACCCTCCATTTAGATTTTGTGATATACGCCGAGGTGCACATAATTTAGATCCAGGACTCTAGGAAGTTGTTTGTAACAAAAGGGGCCCAGTTTACCCAATAGATAAAAGCACCCGGCAACTTGAACGTTACAAAATTTCTGGCAGCAGAGCTACGGTTGAAAAAATTTTTTGGGGACAGACATCATAATTTTTTTTTTGAAACTAGTCAATTATTTATTCCTTTTTTCAAAAAAAAAAAAAAAGGAAACAGTTACAGTTTTGAGGATTTTGAAAAGAGTTCTTGCCTTTGAAATTTTGTAACGTATTATTAATCGCCTTTTTTCTCATTATTTTCTTTTGGCTAAATTGCTAAATTATAGTATCCCTATAGTCTTTAACATGTCTCTTCTAACCAATGTACAACAATGTAATTACCCGCTTTCTACACATTATGTTATGATTCCTCCTACTCCATTTATTAATCCCCTCCCATTCAAAATAGTAATGAATTAATATTACCTCCAAATGATAGTTTTCGCACTAACCACGTCAACATCCAAAATAATTTCTTTCTTCTTACCTGCCTAACGTTTACGAAGCCTTTCATATTTTACCGATTGATTGGTCGGAGGACAGTTTATTATATTCTATTACTATGGGCCTACAATCGTCGACTCGTCTTCATTTGGTCGGGTATCAACGTCCCAGATCGGTTCAGGAGTTTATGCAGATGGCGAGATAAATTTGGTCAATGGAACTACGTTCCTATAGTGAATTATATTCCACAGCCGCAATGACAGGCCTTGCAAAGGACGAAGAAACATCCCAATCTACTTACCAGTCAGACATTGACGTTTCACCTTCTGATATACCGCTAACAAAATCTTCGGATGTACAATCATCTTCCTTTTCTTCAGATTTGAAGGACACCCATCAATCGCCTCAAGTTTCGTCTTCTTCTTTACCTGATATAACATCACTTCCTCACTTCCATTTAAGTTCCGACATTATCCATTTGGATCATCCGTTTCATATAAATGAAAAGTCGGTGCCAGTGATACAAGCTTTGATAAATTCTACTCCTTCCCGTGTACTCCTCGATTCGGGCAGTTCTGTTTCTTTAATTGCTAGTGGCTTTTTTTCCACTCTTCAGGTTCATCCCACTATTCTCCAAGATATTACCAAAACGCTTCATACTGTGGATAGTAAACCGTTAAACCTGTCTTCTCGTGTTTGTCTCTCTGTTAAAATCAATACCTTATCTTGGAAATGGTATTTTTGGATTTCGGATGCTCTTCCCTTTCCAGTTATTATGGGTGCTGACTTTTTATCCCATTCACATGCCAGTATTTCTTTTGCAACCTCGACTCTTACCTTTCCCTTTTTTCGGGAATCTATTTCCTTTACTGGGAAACATCAAGTAAAGGAGATTACAAATATTCCACCTTCACCCCCTTTGGAGTCTTCTCTTGTCACTACACCTGAAGTTGTTCATTTATTGTTAAAGGAATTTCAGGATGTGGTTACGGAACGTGTTGGAGAATGCAAATTGGACCCAGTTTCCATTCCTATTATAACTGATGTACTATTCCGTACAAAACCTTTTCAGTTGAATCCTGCGCAAACAGCCATATTACGTGCTCAAATTGCAGATCTTTTATCACAAAACATTATTGAAGAATGTTCAAGTGCTTATGCATCGCCATGTTTTCTGGTGGATAAGAAGGATGGGGGACACCGCCTAGTTTGCTCTTATAAGCAATTAAATCGTTTAATAGCTTATGACAATTTTCCCCAGCCTAAGATTGAGTTAATTTTTCACCACTTACAATCTGCGAGGGTTTTTTCATGCCTTGATTTATGTAAAAGTTTTCATCAAATTCGTTTGGATGAACCAAGCAAAAATCTAACATCTTTTGTTACCTCCTTTGGACAATATCGTTACACTAGAGTTCCTTTTGGAATAAATTTGGGCACACAGCTGTTAACACGGGCTTTAGATAAGATTTTGGGCAAATTCAAATACAAGTTCTTAATAAATTATGCTGATGATTTGCTAATTTACAGCCCTGACGAAAATACTCATCTTCAGCATCTTAGATTGGTACTACAAGCTTTACGTGAAGCGGGTCTAACAGTAAACCCGTCCAAATCCAAATGGTTGCAGACAGAAGTTAAATACCTTGGATATATTCTGCGTGAGGACCAGCTTGTTTTGGACCCTGAACGTATTTCTGCGATTCAAGACCTCCCCCCCCCTAAGAACTTGAAAGCTCTTCAACGTATCCTGGGATTATTGGCGTATTACGCAAAATTCATACCTTCATACGCAAACATTACCAGTTTTCTGACCGATAAAAAGAAAAAAGGGACCACTTTTGTTTGGACACATGATGATCAAATTCAATTTGACAAGCTAAAACAGGTGTTCTTGGATCATACGGTGTTGGCATTGCCCGATTTCTCCCGTGAATTTGTATTACAGTGTGATGCTTCTAGTTTGGCACTTGGGGATACCCTCAATCAACGAGAGCCTGATGGTTCCTTGCGTCCCATTGCTTTCGCTTCTCGTAAGCGTACTGATTTGGAACGGCGCCAGTCAATTTATGAGGCTGAATGTTGCGCCATTGTTTTTGGTCTAAAGAAATATGAAACATACCTAACGGCAAAGCCCTTCACACTACAAACCGACAACCAGGTCTTATCTTGGCTTCTTCGCCACCCGGAACAATATGGAAAATTCGGCCGATGGTTGTTATATTTGTCCCGCTTTTCTTACCTTGTAGAACACATTCCTTCCCGTCTCAATCCCGTTGCTGATTGCCTTTCCCGTATGTTTTGTCCAGAAGAATTCCAATCATCTCAACTACCTATAACTTCTTTGGCTTGTGTAGCTCCAAAACTTCAAATTATTCCTTTTAGCAAAACTGATATTATTGATTTGCAACAAAAAGACACCCAGTTATCTTCCATTATTCAAACTCTTAAGTCAGGTAGACAGGATAAATATTACGCCTTATACCAAGATATTTTGGTGTGGAAACCGCCTCGTACAAATTCTTCATTGGTGGTTGTTCCTCAGTCTTTACTGCATTTAATATGTCGCTATTATCACGACACACCTTGTGGTGGTTCACACCTGGGCGTCAATAAATGTACCAAGAAGATAAATTCTATATATTGGTGGCCTACATGTCGACAGGACATTAAGCAATATATTCGCACCTGTGATGTTTGTCAGAAGGCTACATTGGCGATTCGTAAGCCTCCGGGCTTTTTGTCTTCAGAAGTTATTCGACACCCTTGGCGTCGCCTGTATATAGACCTTGTCGGACCTTTAGTTCGTTCTTCCAGGGGAAATAATTTTATCTTGGTAGTAGTGGATGCATTTTCAAAATGGCTTTCATTGTACCCAATTCGTTCTGCTACATCTATTCAAGTGGTTGAAAAACTTCGTTCCTTGTTTCTTACATTTGGTGCACCCTGTGAACTAGTTTCTGATAATGCTTCCTACTTTAGGTCTCGTCTTTTAAATAATTTTCTGTTTGAGTCGCAGGTCAAGCATATATACACAAGTGCCTATTACCCAAATCCATCTTTAGCTGAACGTTTTATTCGCAACTTTAAGGCATCACTTATCAGCTATCATTCTGAGGATCACACAAAATGGGATATTCATCTTCAGGCCATTGCTTTTGCATTTAATACTGCGGTTCATGATAGTATTCAGACTTCTCCTTCTCAAATAATATTCGGCCGCGACATTGACGGACCGATGAATTTTCATTGGGAGCTTCAAAGTGACTCAGAATTAGCGGGTCCTCCTTCCTCCGAACGTGCACGTTGTTGGTCACAAGCGTACCACCATTTACAGAAAGCATGGCATACTCGTAAGACGAAGTATGATCCTAACCGACAGGCATCTACATTCAAAGTTGGCGATTTGGTTCTTTTTCGAACCTTTCCTCAGAGTAATGCTCTACAAAAGGTTTCCGCCAAATTACAGGAACGTTGGTCGGGCCCTACAAAAATCTTTAAATTTTTGGGTCCTGTAACTGTATTACTAGTTGATCCTGATACTCAAGTCTTTGTAAGAAAGGTTTATATTTCTCATCTTAAGCACTACTATATTCGTGATCCACCTGCTTCTCCAGATATGACTCTCAAAGTTCCTATAGCTTCACTATTTGTTCAAAATACTCCACCACCATTAAATAGACCTCAACCACCATTAATTTGTTCATTCTGTCGTAAAGCTGGACACACAGTACATTCTTGTCGACTAAGAATTTCCAGAATGCGTACGCAACCTTGACATACGGGTACTGACTGTATTTGAAATTATGCAACCCATGTTTTGATAAGATGTTTATAAGAGTGTTCTTGTTGTTAATGTTGCATTCTACATATAGTCATTTTTTTGGCAAAATTAATGCTCTGTTTTTGACCATTCCAGTGTATAGATATGAGTTTTTCTATGAGAAAATTAGGATATTTATTGTGTAATGTGTACATGTGTTCTTTTTCATAATATATATATGGTAGTGTCATTTTTTATCATATGATTTACATTTACAATTTGCATAAAAATCAATTTTCATTCCATTGCATCTTATAATTGATAACATACTTGTTGGTTTTGACTTTAATATTAAATTTACTTATTTTTGCATATATGTTTCACCTTGGCTTTAGTAACTTTGTAAAGATGCTCATTCCGTAAATGTCTCTGTCACATCAATATTTCCTCCTTCTTTCCTATCCCCTCTTCTTTTCAATATTTTAATTTCAGATTTTTTTTTCTTTTCATGTATTTTTTCGGAGGAAACATTCGTCAAAAATCTTTTTTACCAAATCGATCCTGGCATATTTTGGGACAATATACGATTATGACTCCATTTGCATCATTTTCTGGTCATCGTGTATGCAACACCTTGGTTATTATGAAGATTCTATAATGGAAGTATCCAAACAATGTATATTCTATGTCTTTTCTTGTTTTGTTTTGTTTCAGAACCAACAATCATTTATATATATATATATATATATATATATATATATATATATATATATATATATATTACAATGCAATTGTGTGATTTTCCATTTATATACAGGTTTAAATATAATCAATGTCTAATTTTTGCATCTAGTCATTTTTGAAATTGTGATTACTTGTTTCGTGCATTTTGTGTATAGGTCATTAATTTTTCATCATATATATATATGTAACTGTTCTTATATTCATGTTTGTTGATAATTCCTAGGTTTTATCTATATATACTATATATCATTTTATTACTATTGTATATTTGAACGTAAATAATTCTAATGCTTGAATATTTAAAATTCATCGTGTATGATTGATTGATACAAACAAGTTAGAGGTTCAAACATTGTAAAGATGCTCAAGTGGGGGATTTTGTTTTTTTGTCATTGCCCGTGGGGGGGAGAATTTGTAGCGATTTGTTGCAAGTAACTTAGCAAAAATCTTACAACTTCCAACTTCGTTGAAAAAATAAATGCTCCGCTCAAAAATACGCGATGTATAATCGCTCATGATTTAATTCTCATGATTTACGACAGATGGCTCCTATAATCACTTTCGAGTTTTCGAATCGTAAAACCACGCCCCCCAAAATCAACGGAAGGCAAGAGCGGCAGACATGTGCAGGTAGAGGCAACAGTCGTGTATTGCGTTTGGTTCCGTCGACTACTTTTTTTGATACGCTGCTGAATGCATCATCGGTAACGAAACTTTGAACTTTGACGTTCTCTACCATGTTACTCATAACACGCGATGAATTGCAAGTGCTTCATTAAATACAATTCCGGAACATTTGTTGTAAAAGGAGCTAAGCACTATTTCTTAAATTACGTTACGCGTTGGCATATGGACACGCGGATTGTGAAAAAGGCCATTTCGACAGTCTGCACTTAGGAGTAATGTTGGCAATCAAAAATGTACTACGTTGGAATCCAAGCAAGGCGTACGCTGGTCAACGAGGATTTGACTACCAAAAGTGAAGGAAGTTGTGCACCCCTTTTTCCTGGACTACGAGATTGGCAACATGCAAAATCAAGGTAGGCAACAGTGGATTTGTTATATTAGTGGTGAATAGAAGTGCGACAGACAAAAAGGCACGAGTTCAATATTCGAGCACGATACGTGTGAGTTGCTTACGAAGTGCGCCATATTACAGAAATAAACCTTCCTTTGTCCAAAAAGGTAAAAATTCGCGTAATTGAGAACTGAATACGGCTTGTTGTAAAATAACTGTTCATCTCGATACTGCGTTACCTGTCCCTCACTTTAAATAGATAAAATGAAAACGCAAAATACGCGGATGCAAAATTGTGTAGTATATTAGATGTTCTGCAATGTGCTTACATTCACATTTATATTAACGAGAACAACGTTTGGCATTTTTTGTAAGACACGTCGCAAAAGCATACATCGGGTAATCGCGACGAAGTTTCCGCTAACGTCATTTCTCCTCACATTTCCCACTTTTGGTCGTTTAGACTTGGTTAAAACTTTGTTTGTAATTGAATGAGGCAATGAAACACGTAATTTGGGAATGAGCATCTAAAGGGGTGGAACCTTTCTTATACGTACCAATAAGATTTTTGTAATTTCTTGGAGACGTTTGTCTTTTCAAAAAGGTGGTTTTCCACATTTTTATGAACTTGTGATCACGAACAAATCGGTGGTTGTTTATTATTGAAGGTGTAAGAAGCGTTCTTTGATTAACGTAATGTAAAATGAAAGAAACTTAAAACTTGGACATAAACGCAATTTAAAATAAATTGTATACTTTTTGACTTAGTTTGATGCGTTGACCTTTTTGAATTCGCTGTTGAATTCATTGATTATTACTGGAAAAATTACGCTTAAAATTGTTGTAAATTGTTAGAATATCAAAAAGGAGTTACACTATTGTTATTAAATTGTTAAAATTGAACCTTTGACTTTTTGTTGATACAATTTTCTCTAAGTACCTTCCTAATTCGTCGTGCGCTTATACTTACTAGTATGCAAGAGTGTGTGTGGTATAGTAGTTAGTGATTGGTAGATTTGTAAAAAGTTGTGTAGTAATAGTTTAGTGACATAATTTATTTTGCAGGGATTGCGCAACGCATTTTTGAAAACTTTATTGGGAATACGCTCTCCTCCCTTTGGATACTTTGTATAAATAATTGTTTGAGAATATCCTTGTAAAGACTGTTACACTCCCTTCTCTTAATCACTACCCTCCATTTAGATTTTGTGATATACGCCGAGGTGCACATAATTTAGATCCAGGACTCTAGGAAGTTGTTTGTAACAAAAGGGGCCCAGTTTACCCAATAGATAAAAGCACCCGGCAACTTGAACGTTACAAGGTTTACAGGATTAATAGAACATTTGACGATGTAGTTATTTATGATCGAATTTGCTCTATTTTAAGATTCTCTACACTCTCTGAGTGTACTATCATTGTATACGCAATACCAAATCCTTCGGTTCTTATAACAAAGCAAAACATTGACATGGTTATTCTTGAAACATTGAAAACGGTTGATTAACCGTGTAAGAGGTCTTAAATTCAAAAGTTAGATCAAACCAAACGTTCGAAAGCAATTTCTTCAATATTTGATGCAAGAAAGGGTGTATCCAAAAAACTTCTTTTCGATGTGTTAAGGTGGCTAGTGCGGAAAAGTGTCAATTTGTGACCAAAAAGACCTCTCATTTTTTTCAGATTTTTTGGAGGTCGTTTAGGTGGCGCGCATCGACCACGAAGTTTTGATAGTGATTTGGTTATGCAACATGCACAACAATTTCACAAAAAATGTCATTATTTGGCTATTTCAGGTCTTTTTTCTGCATTATGGTCGTATATTGTTTTGTTTGTGGCAAATATGTTACATCCTATGCTGTTTACGTATGCTTTTGGTCACAAATTGTCAATTTGAGGCTAAAAATTCCATTTTTTCTATTGATGTTTTCGAATTGGTTTCGACTTTGTGTATTATTCGAACGTTTTCCGATATAAAAGACTAAATAAAATATTTTGGCTTTCTAATTGCTAACAGTTCCTCAATTACTGTGCAGCGCTTCGCTTATTTGCATAGCTTATTATGCCTTGAAAATAATCCAGAGCTCACCACACTGTAAAAAGTTGACAGTAGAAGAAACGGTTTAAGGCCGTCAATTCTCGCTGCCATCCAGATACCGTAAAAATTACGGTGACCGTAAATTTCTCTTTACAGATACCTGTATATTAAACGGTAATATACCGTAATTTTAACAAGTTTGTTTTTTAAAAAATACGGCATAATTCCGTAATTTAAACAATAATTGGCTGTATTTAGATGGAATACTTTTATACATAATGTAAAAAAATTATACTTTTTTGGCCAGACTTAATGTCAAAAAGTTATTTTCACATTACATATTGATGATTGATTTTGTTCTGGCATAGGTATCAAATTTCCAATTTCACTGCCAATGTATGTGCTTAAAACACTCCTTGGCAGCACAGTTCATCGTTTTCCACGATACTAAGGCATTTAGAGAGAATTTTACATTTGCACAACACACAATTGATTTACGTACCCTTGCAGAGGTCGACATTAGTTAGAAAGTAAAAATTACCTGTTTAACTAGGGGGAAATACTGAACTACGAATTACGTATATTACAGCCCCCTTCTGGCTTCTGTAGTGGACTGGTGAGCTAACTCCCATAAAGCTAGATGTGCCAGGTATGAAACCCAGTTGATACATGAGTATTATTGTATTTATTATACCCATTCCATCATTTATAATCATTATCACATTTAACCCAATATGCAGAAAGAAACAAAAATACCAAAATAATAATTACAACTTATTAATAAAATAGCTTTCCTATGGAATCCACCAACTCCATAACCAGCAATGACATACATTTTCATTGGACAAAATTAACATGTTCTTGAAGGCAATGTTTTAATTATTTTATTAGATACTTCCAGGCCCTCTGATGGCACAATGCTATTATTCTTACCTTGTGATCGAGTCCTGAGTTCAATACCCTGGTGGAGGCATAATGCAATGGTTTGGATTCCACTTCAAAACTGTAGTTCCAGCCCCAATTAGCCTATCTGAACATAAAGTGGACTTGAAACTATACCTCTCCATTTACTACAATATGTATGTGTGCGCGAATGCATTGTTAGGATATGATACATTCACAAAGAAAAACAGTTATGAGGAAAAGGTGAAATATGTTTACAATCCTTCCAAGCAAGAAACAAATTCTCAGTGTTTTCAGATATTCAGGAACCCTGTGAATAACATAATAGAAAGTAGAAAGGAAAACATAGCCCTCAAACCTTAAAATTTCAATGTTTTAGCATTTATGGAAATACATTTCCATAATGAGACTACTTTTTTAGCACAATAATAATTATTAATTAAATTAGTTAATATTACAAAAACATCTGTAATTGAACTGAATAAAAAATAATTTCACTTCAAGTTCCTCACAATGCAACAAATAAATCACAAATTGCACTCATAAACACACACAATACTATAATAAGCCGAAGTTTTTCTGTAGTCAAATGATAAACAGATTCTCTCTCCTTGACCACATGAATTCTACAAAACTCTCAGAAGTTCCTAGGTCTGACTTTATTCTCATCTTCGTGGTAAAGGTAAAGAAGAAATTCTAGCCTGAAGATATTGGCATTATTCTCAAAAGCTCAGAAACAGTTGCAGAACCCACTTGATCGATAGCCCAAGAGAATCAATTCAACATAAAAAATAAATAAATAAATAAGTAAAATAAGATAAAAAACTGGCTTTTACTATCATTACTACCAATCTTTCATCCCTGCTATTAGTGCAATCCTCCGAAATACTTTTCAGTTTTAAAAATGGAATTTTCAAATGAGATATAATAATTCAAATAATATAAATAATTTATTCAAATCAACCAAGTTCATAATTTTAATTTATTTTTTATTTATTTTCACTTTACAGTTGTTTCTTTGCATTTTGTCAAATAATTACTACATTGCACTTGTGCTTTTTTCTTCTTAACTTAGGACCCTTCTGCTGGATTACATCACCTGGGAAGAAGAAATATACCATTAAGGAATTTGTCACAAAACCAAATGTAATTGCAACAGCATAAATTTAAAATTTCATTAATTCTCAAGTAACAGAATAACATTGTCAAAGATGTTCAGTGGTGCGTGAGCTCAGGAGGTGTTTCCCATTGATACATTTTCCTCAAAAAATAAATACATATGTGGAAAGGTGGCAGAAATTGTCACGATTCCATAAAGGCACATGGTTCCACATTCTCTACTGGCTACAGTGGAGATGATGTGATCAGTACCATGTCTCAGCTGCCTCACCCCTTCCCTTCCCAGTTACCCATAGAGTAACTAATTTGAAAAAGTAACTATACTAACTTAGCTACTAAGCCAGCCCTGGTTTATTTCAGTCCGTAGAGCAATGACATGGTATGCCAAAGACCTTGGTTTGTGTCCTGGTCAAGCCTGAATTTTCTTTGCAAAAATTTGTACGCAGTACATCTCCTATGTGAACCATGACAATGCAGTTAGTTGGGTGTCTTTACTGCCATGAGACAATTGAAGTCTGCATTATTTCAGTTCAAAACAAGAAGAGAACTTCTTATGTACGTTTTTGCAAATTTTCATTTTCAGTGTCATTACGAGTATTATTAAAGTGGTTAACAGGAATCAAAACTAAAATTCAAAAAAAGCAATGAAACAAGAAATGGAGATACAATAACATGCTGTACTGTAGCCTGCATGTTGAAATGAAATCATAAAAATATGTGTTCCATATATGTTTTTATTTGTAAAATGCCATATATCATCATCATCAGTATTCCACTACGTTTTCCACATTTATAGAAAAGTTTGCAGATTTCATCCATATATTTAATAGAAACATAATCTATAGTTAACGGAAACATGGTCTCCACTTAACGTTTCATGAAATTTAGTGTATAGCTGTGGTAAATTATGGTATCACAGCACTGGTGGGGCCCAACTTCCATATTGCGCTGTGCCTTCATGGCATGGTGCATGAGGAGCTTCACCTTACTTCTGTTCAGTGTGTGCCAAATCATATGGTAAACCCAGTACTGCATGCAGTGTTTACACCATTCATCTTTTAGATCTAAGAGACTATACTAACATGAGGAATGTCCAATATTATGATTAAATAATGAATGGTACAGTGGGATGCACAAGTATTGCTCAGCAAATTGTCCATAACAATATTCATTCATATTTCTCTTGCATCTTTAGTGTTTTTAGGGACTGGCATTTTATGTATGCAAGTGCTGGTGTAGAAATGTTCAGCAGTTTGTTTGGCATTTTTTTAATTTTTTTCATTTCATAAAACAAGGGCAATAAACATGACGATGGACAATTTACATTGCAATTCTTATGCATCTCACTGTGCAACAAACCACATCCATGCTGAAAAGAAGACTCAAACTCTGAATGTTTGGTGATTAAAGTATGGGTCTAGCACTAAAACCACATTGCCACTGACCCAACCACCTGTTTTATGCACTGAGTTGATGTGAATATTTCAGGAGAATTAAAAATATTTTAACTACAAACTTGGAGCTTCTTAATTATTATGTGAAAGTTTGTGCAGTGTTCCATTCACACATGATACAACATATCTTTTGCCAAACTCCAATGTGTTGCATGCTTGAAATGGATACTGATACAGCATACAGGAAGCCAAGCATTCTATCAATTCTTGCTCAATTGAAAGCATAATTTCCATGCCTTCTATTAGGGACGATCCTGTAATAAAAATAATAAATTTAAGAATCTCATTCAAAATATCAAATATGTGAACAAAAAAAAATTACTTGCATTCAGTACACAGAAGGGTTATTTCGAAGATTGTCAATTGGTCCACTTTTAAGGAAAACCCACTCTGACCTTAAATAGTTACAGGAGTTTGTATGTTAAATTTGCAGCATTTAACAAAAAAAAGTTGGCCCTATGTGTTAGTATCAATTCAAGTAATTGTTCAATTCCATGACCCACTCTCTCCACATATAGTCATTCACATAGAAATAAAGGCAAGGGGATTGAATAATAGTTGTCAGAACACATGATTGAAAACTTTCAAAAACCTTCACAATGATTTATTTTATTTACCTTTCAAGCTAACTTCCAACCATTGAGTGAGTAACATTTCAAATTTCTCATAAAAAACTTATTGAATCCATTTCTAATGGGAGGAGGGGTGGGTATTTTTTTTTTTTTTTTGCTTCAGGTTCTAGTTGAAAACATGAAAAGCAACTTACTTGTGGATCTTGTCCGGAAGAGGTTCCAATGCAGTTTTTGGGACTTCCCACAGAAATTTCACAGCTCACTACCCATCGGCACAATTCATGGCATATCTTTTACTATCCAGACTTAAAATCAGAATTTCTCGTAAAAACCTGTAATTAAATGAATTTTGAGCATGAAAACCATAAATTATTAACAATTTTGAACAGTTTTAAACTTATTGATAACAATTAAACCATAAATTACCTAAATCTAGTGTATTAAAATTATATTGTTTCATTGTATTGATTACTGAACTTTAAATCCAAATTTTGTCCAAAATTGTAATTCTTGCGAAATAAAAAGAATTTTAAATCAGTCATAAGATACATAATTACAGCTAAATATGCATGAATGCTAATTGTCGGAGTCATAAACAGATTAAACCTGAAGGAAAATACAAAATAACACTAAGAATTAACATCTTTCATGTCACTACTACTCAGTTTTTATGTAAAAGTGTCATTCTTGGAAAATGCCGAAAAACCGAAAGAATTTTGAATTATGACAAAAATTTGGCTTTTACTTCACATTATTTGCTTAGAACCAGCAGAAGGATTTTAAGTGGATTTTCAATATGTTATGGAACATACAAATGGTTAATATTAGTGAAAATCAATGTTGCCATCTAATTTTTTTAGAAAAATCCTCAGTGTTTCGCAGATAAAAATTTCTAAGTTTCAATTTTGTTTTCACATACAAAGTTAAATATAACACCTCCAACTTGTGTAAATGTACACTATTAAAATTACTCATGAATTTGTATTTTTAACCATTCACTTGACTTTTTGTCAAAGCTATGTAATTCTACTTAACTAAATAATACAAAATGATGAATAAAATTAACAATATTGGGAGACCAGTTCTTCGTTTATAAATCTCGCATGGGATTAAATACTTCTCAATAGATAACCTTAGCTACATCAAATATCTTTACTCTGATGGGGTCTAGAACCCAAAATTGAAATTTACTATAATTTTGGAGCTTTCAGATAAACATCGGCTAATTGCATGATTTTTTTTTCAGTGTAGAGGATAAGTGAAGGAAGGGGACGATTGAAGCACACCATGTGTCATTTTTTCCCCGTAAAGCTTGTAAACCCTTCCCTGGAATTATTTATGTGTGGAGGTTCACGGTTAACAGTATCGTTCAGTCCCTACTGATGAAACCCATACAATTTCAGCCAGTACTTTTAGGCTGTTATGCCAGATGAATAGTTAGGTACCCTTGACTTTCTGTACCATCAAGTGAAACATTTGCATTTTTTATGAAGATTAAGTTGTTTATGTAGCTTTTCTGCTGTTTTAGCTCAGGGAAATGAGTTTAGGTGAAGCAGAACAGCTCGAAGGCTTCGTGTAAGTGTACCCAAAATATTAATGATAAAAGTCAATAATTGAAAATAAATATTAATTTTACTTTTAAATGTATAATAAAGTAAAGTAAATCAAACACGAAGGACTGAAAACTCACAAAACCAAAACAGAAGTGTAACTCGTATTATTAGGAGTGCTAAATTTGGTGACGTCATCATTTGCACGTATGTTACGCTATTTGAATGTGCATACACCAATTTTGACCAATAAAAAGTGGCGAAAGTACTCCGAGATAGGAGGTTTTTAATTTACGTGAGCTGTGGTTTGGGATCAAATATCGGGGTTGTTTGTGCTCTCCGCGCTTTGAATCACATTCCATGTTACATAAAACGTCAAAACCTGTCATTTAGCAAAAATTGTACCTCAGAGTCTGTGTTACTAAACATTTCTACCACCCGTAACTCGGCAATTCAAAGTTTCTGCTTTCAAAAATTTCTGAGAACTACTTGTAAACAACAGACACGCACTTCACATATCGTTTGTATACTACCTACGTAATGAAAGTGACCGGTATTTGCAACGTGGTACATGTGATAAAGACATCGATGAATTTATATCTTCCACTACACAGGCGAAGTGAATAAATGCACGTGGTTATTGGCTTCGTTGCATAGTACAGCAGTACAATATAATAAACTGTGCTACAATGAATTTTCATTTCCATTATGTTAAAAAATAAAAATGTTTTTAAAAACATTATACGTACCTTGAGTTATGTAGATTTACTTTCCATGCAGCCATTCGTAGCACAACCATCGATAAACAAGCACAACACAGCAACAAAAACATACGCTTCGGCCATGTTGGCCTGTGAAAGTTGACGAGCGGCACAAATGCGCATGCGCGGCTTGATCTAAAACGGTATGGAAGTATTTTCCGAATCCACGGTCGAGTCCGTAAAATTTTAACGGTAGGATATTGTAAATTTTACGGTAACTTCTAACAGTGCGGCGACTCCCTCCCCTCCTCTATCCCCTCCAGGAGCACCGATGCTTGCCGACTGTCTGCCGCTCTCAACCCCTTCTCCCCTCTCTCCATCCGCCATAACTCCGAGAACACATCCCCTTCCCATCCAGTTCTGTTTCGTTCGTTTCAGCTTCTTCTTCTTTTGTTTTCTCCACTCTCCAGCAAATGCATACTTAAACAGCATAGAAAACCACCCCTGAGGCACGAATGTAACATATTTGCCATCAAAAAACAATAAATGACCATAATGCAGAAAAAAAGACATGAAATAATGACATTTTTGTGAAATTGTTGTGCGTGTTGCATAACCAAATCACTATCAAAACTTCAAAGTCGATGCGCGCCGCCTAAACGACCTCCAAAAAATCTGGAAAAATCAGACGTCTTTTTGGTCACAAATTGACACTTTTCCGCACTAGCCACCTTAACATTTCTAAAAAAAATTTTTTTCGATACACCCTAATGCACAATATAAATAGATGGTTTGAGGACTTAGGTTTATTTTCGTTTATGTTTTATAAGTTATTTAAACACAAAAATAGTTATCGGGAGTCATTTTAAGATTGTTTAACTTCATTACTGCCTTCATTTGATGTTTTGTTTTCTAAGAATTTCGGCGGGCTGCAGCCCCTTAAGTCCCCCTGCGTACGTCAGTGCTTGCCACAGTAATCTAGCCTACGCTCTCATCCAATTTATCATTTCATCATTCATTTTTATTGTCCTAAATACGTAGAAATGCGACGTCATATAACAACAGCGACAGCGACATCCTACGTATACTTCTGTACAAAGGTAAATAAAGGTGAAAAGCTCCCCTGTGCTTAGCACCTCACCATGAAGGCGTATAGGGGAAGGCGTATACTACGGTAGATATATAAATTATTATGAACACATTATAAATAACAAACATCTGTGAAACATTGAAGGTATGAAGAATAATAAATATTGGTGTGGTAGCGAAATATTTAATACGTAAAATTGTATTTATTTACCCATACGCAACGTCAGATTTCAATGTAGCGGTGATATAAGAGTATAGTCGTGATTACCTTTTGCTTGATTTGTATAACGCCATTTATTGTGATTGCCTGCTGTAAAGTTCTTCATATTATTGCCTAGGTCTTATTCATTGCTTTTTGTCTATTATTCTACTGCAAATGGTTGATAGAACCAAGATATGGACGATTAAAAATGAAGATAATTTCCCGTAAGCTGCCATTGCTACGCGAGCCTCACCGCTTGACGGACTCCCTTGGTCACGTCAGAGCTCGTTGCGGCTCCTGGCCATTGGGAGAGCGCCGTGTCTCGGAATGCTGTTACTATAATACTCTATATCCCTTACACTAAACTTACATCAGTTGGTAGAGGTCGGTTGGTTCATATGAACTCTCCAACCTAACTATTACCTATTTTTGGTGGAGCAGGAAAAGGTTTATAGTATACTTGCCTTGACTCATCTTACCCAACAGGTCGTTAGGTGCCGGGGCTTGCCCCGAGTTGATATTTTCATGGAGATGAGGTCTGCTCGAAAACGTTTAGAGTCACGAGGTCTCAGATACTCAGACAGTATCCGGCTCTCAGATACTCCGATACAAAACCCGATGGATTGAGACAGTTCCACATAGCCAGATGGATTCATAGTTATGCACAGAGAGTGAGCGCCGTATGCCTGCGTGATAAACTTCCCAGGCGGGTTAGCTAAATACTGCGCTCGTAGAGTGAAGTTGTGTAAGTCCTGTTAACTGCATTTTTCTGTTTTGGGGCAAAAGGCAACCGGGAGCAGTGGTTAATGGGTTGTAACATAAATATGTATCTACCGAGAAGGGCAGCGGTGTAAATGAAGGCATACATACAAGATAAATCTCCGTGAGACGTTATTTTTTTACACCTTTAGATATTCGACATTAGCAGTGGCTTGTCCAATACTCGGGTGGATGAAAGTTATAATACCTATTCACATTCTGCCAGACGTACTACAAATAACCAACCACTATAACAGAGCTGAAACTATTTCACTTCCTTCTTGACAATAATCCATGTCTTCTCGATTTGAATTGTTGTCTGTCTACCGCATTTTAACAATTGAAAGTTAACCATCGATATCTCAGAAGTAAATTAAACTGCAGAAATTAAATTGGGTTACATGGGAAGATTCGCAAAGTGTCAAATTATTTTTTTAAAAAAATCTGATTAGTCCGTCCACTTATATGTACATGTCGACATTATTATTAATCCCTTCCTAGGCATGGATGTTCCTTGTGATGCCCCTTCATCAGTTTCATTATACGATCACCACCTTCGCCTTTGCGATTAGCCAAAGATGGCAGAAAATCAAAGTTAAAAAACCCAAACAAATCAATGAATTTTAAGTTACACATTTTTCGTTTAGAGCACATATTATTTACAAACTGCTGTATTTTCCTCATTTCTGTGATTTTCATTTCTGAGAGGCACATCAAAAACACAATTTCTCTAAAAATTCGTTCTTTACTACTGCTATATTTTGGAAATAATTTCAGCTGATTTTGAGGATGGTGACTGAAACACAGCAGTTTAAGAAGTGGCTTAGATAGAATTTCGGACAAATCCACTCAATCGTTAAAAATAGAACAGGAAAGAAGATAACGATACAACTGCTAAAAATATAATTCATATTTTAATCCTACTTATATATTTTTACATCTCTCAGTCGGTAACGCGTCTGACTACCATGCTAAAGGTCCCGGGTTCGATCCCCGGCCGGTTCAAATCCGGGAACTTTTCTAACGGTGGAAGCATCCCCGGCGCCCACCCAGCGTCGAATAACATGGGTACCTGGGGGAAACCCTGGGGGGTAAAGGCGGTCAGGGGCGTGATGCTGATCACATCACCCCCACTCACGACCGGATCAAGAAAGTGTGGGGCGTTACCCCCACACCCCCTATACGCCTTCATGGCGTGGTGCTATGCACAGGGGAGCACTTTACTTTTTTTTTTTTTTACTTTTACATTAATAACTCATGGTTTTACCGCCCTTGAAGGGCTAGGCCGATCTCCCAACTGTCAGTCTCCCTCCCACAATCCTCCCTAAAGGTGTGTAGATCTTCAACCGGTGATGGGGTGTCGTTGGGTCAGCACGTCGAACCCCCAGTCGTTATAGGAGATTTTCGAGACCGGGTTACGGTACTCACTCGTAGCTCCCGAATTTCCTCACGATGGTGGGTAGCCGCTGGTTCTATACACAGGTTGGAAACCTAGAGACCGAACCCAGGCGGACTCGAACCTATGCCGTCCCGCACTCGGAACCCAAAGCACAGCGAATTAGACCACACGGCCACGGAGGAGGACACATACAGTATCTCATAATTTTTGTATATATTTTGCATGTTGTTCCAACATACAAATTCAGGCGTTACTTATAAGTAGCTGTAATATCAATATCTACTCTTAAACCCGGAGTAACGTGTTTATGCAACGTTTTCAATTATAACCAATATCCAATAAGCAGCTTTATCAACTCCAGTCGGTTTATTGTAGCTTCAAATGTACTGGTGTAAAGGTGAATGTCCCGTGACGAGAACACCAACAAAGTATCGTTATTAGTAGGAGAGACCATGTTTTTTTTTTTCGTTTTTTTTTTTGTAGAGTGGCACTTTTGTCCCGGTAAAAAATATTGCACGTCACAAAATATATGTTCAACACAGGGAAATTCTTCAACGTTAATGGAACCCACACGAACTTCAACACATGCGAGCAGGCTGAATAGCAACGGCGCTTCTGCTAAACGTAAAGTGTGCGCAATTTCTATGGAAACGTCACGACAATATTGCACATGTATCACGAGAGAGGCTTTAAAAGCCAACGGTGGAAAAATCTTTGTAACGGGCGTAACCACTCGTCTGCATGCAGCCTGCCTCTTTGATGGATGAGAGAGAGGGACTCTTCTATTTTCTGATCCTCAGGGAGGATTCTTTTGTGGGCGCGGGAGTGCGTTTCTCTGTGCGAGGGATCCTTTGATGGATGGAGGGCAGAGCAAACTCCTCTGCCTCATCTCCATCTCTCAAAACAAAATCATCAAAACTTAATGCCAAATCGAAAAAGTATGTTTTATCTTATTAATGCGATCCCTCTGTGCTTTTTATGCAGAACCTTCATCATAGAGCATGAGCAGATAATCAACACCAGCACCAATAAAATTAACAATATAGGATGGAGTAATAATACTAGCAGCGCCAGGAGTTTTTATGAAAATAGTTGCAGAGGCATAGATTGCTTAATCTTTCATTTCTTTTTAAAGGTAGAGAATGTTTAGTAGGTTTCATTTAAATGCAGTTCATTGTCTGGGTGAATCAAGAATATTTTTGTCCATACTGGTTTGGTCACTAAAGACACCAAAATCTTAGTGGAAAGTTTTTTTTCTAGAAAAGTGTCACATTAGCAAGTTATAAATGGTATTGCAGTGAACAAATAGAGTAATATTTTCTAAAGACAATGCTTATCACAACATGCAATATCTCCATTGAAGTATTTAAAATTTTTGTTCCCATAATTTCGAGTTCGCCTCAATAAGGCGAATGTCATGGTCTCTGTTTTATTTTATGTCGACTTTCTGGCCCGATATACTAATCCTTACTGGACAAACAGTTTAAAGCATCGTTTCTCAACCTATGGAGCGCGACCACTGCTGGGTCCCGAGGGGCGAGGGGGTGTTCGGTGGGTCGCGAAATAGGGCTCGAAAATTTATTTACTGTGTTCTAAAAACCTATTACATTTAAATTATTAGGATACATTCTTTTCACAATTTAAATACAACCAGTGTTGTACGTATTTGAAACTCTACATTTCTGTCATTCGCACTTTAACATTGCTTCGGATGGAATTTTAGTATTCAATAGTGATTTTTAGTTGTCGACTCCACGACAGCTAGTCTTTCAAGTCTTCTGAGCGTGAATCCTTCGATGTGGGTTCCGGACTGAAAAAGGTTGAGAACCACTAGTTTGAAGTTGCATCTGAAGGACTACCCGTCTCCATATGGAACGGAATGCAGGACCGCTTGATAACAGGCAACAGCATTAACGACTACACCATCGGGAGGCGAATACTTTCGGTTGTGACTATATTAATTATTGTTTGTGTTTAAGAATGTTTAAGTAAATGTGACCACAATTTCACAAATAAATGAAGAGTGTGAAATGGGATAATGATTAAATTCTGGCCAGTAGAGAGCACACAGAAGTCTGGTGTGAATGAATTCACTTTATATCTTTGATCTCTGCCACTTGTCTAGCTTACTATTGCAAGACAGTTTTATTGTAATGCATAAAGCACAAAGCCGAAGAGAGAGGGAGAGAGAGAGATAGAGAGAGAGGGAAGGGGGGGGGGTTACTACTTTCGATTAGTCTAATTTCTTATTAGCTCCGCAGGACTTGAACCTCAAAGAGCCATTGTTAAATGTAGTTCGCATGTATTAACAGCAATTTTGTTTTTAGTGTTTTGGTTGGGACCATTGTAAATGAACGGGAGACAGGTTGTAGCTATATCTCTTTACGAACCCTCCCTACTATCCACTAAGCAATAAAATCTAGATAAATCAAAGATCTCTTAATTAAAATATATTTGAATGTTATTAAGTGTTATGTGTAAATGTAACTGCTACCCCCAGGAAAACATATTATCTCCTCTCCCTCCCTTTTATTATCTGCCATCGTCAGTATATGGAGCATCTGAATAACATTATTAACAATTTATTTACTGGCTCACCAAAAAATTTCGGGAACCTGCGCAATGACGAGAAATATTAAACTTTTAATCCTTCAACAAGCATTACATTTCGAAAACTGTATTCTATAATTTTCAAGTTTAGGCAAACATTTTTGGAAGCGATTGGTATAATTTTAGTTTATTACTTTGCAGTGGCCGCGGTGGCTCAGTCGGTAACGCGTCTGACTACCATGCTAAAGATCCCGGGTTCGATCCCCGGCCGGTTCAAATCCGGGAACTTTTCTAAAGATGGAAACGGCCCCGGCGCCCACCCAGCGTCGAATAACATGGGTACCTGGGGGAAACCCTGCGGGGTAAAGGCGGTCAGGTGCGTGATGCTGATCACATCACCCCCACTCACGACCGGATCAAGAAAGTGTGGGGCGTTACCCCCACACCCCCTATAAGCCTTCATGGTGTAGTGCTATGCACGGGGGAGCACTTTGCCTCTTTTATTGGTAAGATGGACTAAATTACATTTGAACATGGGAATGACGATAATGTTTACATATGTTTCATTTTCATTGCACCATTAACTTCATTATCCATGTTTAATGAACCACAGATAAATAACGGTTATACTTGACTACTACCGGGTTTCGATAGTATACCGCTCCTATTGCCTGGCGAGCGAAGATCTCTCAATTATTTACGCAAACCAGCGACAGGACGTCCGTACTCTTCGGCTGCTCTCACGAGACTGACTGGTCTGCCGTGTATGCCGTCTTTTATAATAAAAGCGCGGACCGTATTGAAAACACCTGTAATAATTAACCAATCAGAAGACGCCACGTTAGATATGACTCATCACATTACGTCATAACTTGTTGCAATATGTTGTGTAATAGTTTACTCCCTTATAGTTAATACAACGAAGGGTATTAGATGTGAGTCATCACAATGTTACGTAATAACTTGTTGCAAAAACGTTGTGCAATAGTATACCCTTATAAGTAATGCAATTAAGGGGTGCTTAATATGAGTCATCACAATGTTAGTTACATGGTTCTAGTTAGGATGATGATTTTTTTGGTTTGTTGGATAGGGGTTGAAGAAGACTATTTGTTGTAGTGACCACAGTATTGTTTTTTTTTTTTTTTTTTTTTTTTTTTTTGTGTTTTCTGTTCTCTTACGAGAATTAATATAGGTTGCCATAGAACCCTCCAATTCATGACTTAGGAAAAATCTGTTTCCGGATTCATCACGTACGCCTATATGTGAGAAAAAGTATGAATAGAACCTATGCTCGGAAATCCAAAATGGCGACCGGAAGTGGGGTTATCTTGGAAACGGTAAGACTTAGGAAAAATCTGTTTGCGGATTCATCACGTACGCCTATATGTAAGTAAAATATGAATAGAACCTATGCTCGGAAATCCAAAATGGCGACCGGAAGTGGGGTTATCTTGGAAACGGTAAGACTTAGGAAAAATCTGTTTGGTGATTCATCATGTACACCCATATGTGAGAAAAAGTATGAATAGAAGCTATGATCAAAAATTCAAAATGGCGACCGGAAGTGGGGTTATCTTGGAAACGGTTAGACTTAGGAGAAATCTGTTTGCGGATTCATCACGTACGCCTATATGTGAGAAAAAAATATGAATAGAACCTATGATCGGAAATCCAAAATGGCGACCGGAAGTGGGGTTATCTTGGAAACGGTAAGACTTAGGAGAAATCTGTTTGCGGATTCATCACGTACGCCTATATGTAAGTAAAATATGAATAGAACCTATGCTCGGAAATCCAAAATGGCGACCGGAAGTGGGGTTATCTTGGAAACGATAAGACTTAGGAGAAATCTGTTTGCGGATTCATCACGTACGCCTATATGTAAGTAAAATATGAATAGAACCTATGCTCGGAAATCCAAAATGGCGACCGGAAGTGGGGTTAGGGGCCAGGAATCTTAAAAAAAATAAAACAAATATTTGTTTGTTTGCTTGCGTCACAATATAGGCGCGCGCGCGCGTGTGTGTGTGGCACATCGTTCCGAGAGAGGTTTACAAAGGTCACGATAGATAAACATTGCCGGAGTTGGAAAATTACGATAAGGTTCATTCATCCTTCAAGAATGAGAGAGTGTATTTACTCATCACGCTGTGTCAGCGCAATAAATAAGAGAAAGTGAGTTTTTTTTTTAGGTTTTGGTGCTGTTTTCTTCGCTGTGAAACATCGTCAGCGCAATAAATGAGAGAAAGTGAGTTTTTGAGGTTTTGGTGCTGTTTTCATCGCTGTGAAACATCGTCAGCGCAATAAATGAGGCGCGGAACGTGGAGAGAAAGTGAGTTTTTGAGGTTTTGGTGAACCTCACTTGATGTTTGTGAACTGTCTATTTGGGTCTACTCTAAAGTAGGTCAAGGCATGTAGAGGCTCTCGTGTAGTTTAGCACGAAAAAAAAATAGGTTAAGTTATATCACGTAAGATCGTGGCATTCGTACCAAGTATGGGTGGGAAAAAAGGGAAATTTTACTAAAACATCGCTAGACGCTAAAACATCGACAAAAAATTGTCAAAATATGTCAAAAACTGATATTCAATTGATAAAAAAAAGAGGCTACAAATACATACCTACCAAGTACGAGTGGGAAAAATGGGAAATTTTACTAAAACATCGCTAGACGCTAAAACATCGACAAAAAATTGTCAAAATATGTCAAAAAGTGATATTCGATTGGTAAAAAACAGAGGCTACAAATGCATACCTACAAAGTACGGCGTAGAAACGGCCAATATACACTACTGACAAGCCACCTGATTGGTCCGCCATCTTCACCGGGATCCCCCCTCCGCGAACGTATAAACACCGGGTTGACACTCAGAACTGCACTTCAGCCTTGAAGATGAGATTGATGTTTGCTCTCGAAAGCTTGGAATAATTTCCACAACTCACCTGGTCGATAGCCCGAGAGAATCTATTCATCATTCGCTGCCAGGAAAGCTTCAAGTCTTACTTCAAGTACCTCTACAGGGAGGAAATGCTACATCGCATCCGCAGATTCGAGGACTTACGGATCAAGAAAGCTAAACTACTCTAAAGCTTAGCTTTCTTTCTTCGATGCAGAGACAATAACGTCATCCCGATCTTCGCTACATTAAAATACCCCGTCAAGAACATCGGTACCAGTAGGATTTCAAGACGCACCAGCATTGCGCTGATATGGGAAAGAATACACTTCACACGCCGGGAACTTGAGCACGCCGACAGGAAGCTACTAGACATCCACCTTGAAATTGCATCTACTCTATCTCTGATGGACTGGGAACATATCCACTTTACAATCAGAGCCCGTATAGAGCTACAGACGAACCAGACTACAGCAAAACAAACAAGAAAATTGAGCCATCTAGAAGCAGACAGCCTACCAACAGCAATGCCAGCCAGCCTACCAACAGCAATGTCAGCCAGCCTGAACACAAACCGGACAGTGGTCAACCTAACGGACGAGGCATCAATATCTATCCTTTCCAAAGGTTTAAACTTCGGTGCAGCACCAAAAGATCCCTCTCAGAGACATAACCAGCAGTATCGAACACACTGTAAAAGACCTTCCCGACGAGACTGCTCAAGGCATACGCCGAGAAACATACGTGGCCCTAAAAAGGGCCGTTCCACCAAGACCCAACATTTCAATAACAGAGAAAGCGGCACTCGCGGCACTAAAAGAAGACAAGGACATCCTCATATTACCAGCCGACAAAGAAAACTCATCAGTAATTCTCCAGACTGCAGACTACAACAAGAAAATTTCAGAACTTCTAGCAAACTTAAATTACAGAAAACTTCCCCGAGATCCCACAGTAGAAGTTGATAGGAAGACCAGAGCACTTCTGAAGAAAACTTCTTTTCCGAAACCGATTCTGGACAAATTGACACCGGACGGAACAATACCTCCACTACTATACGGACTCTACAAAATACATAAGACTGCAGTGCCATTAAGACCGATCGTCAGCGCCATTGAATGCCCAACGTAGAGAATCGCTAAATTTCTGACAGCCCAGCTACAACCACTCATTGGGAATTGTGAAAACCATGTGTAAAAACTAAATATTTCATCAAGACGCTGCAGCAGATCAGAACATCACCAGATGACATCTCAGTCAGCTTCGACGTAGTGTCACTCTTCACCAAAGTTCCACTTCAAAATTCACTGCAATTACTAGAATGCCACTTCACACCAGAAATCATCAGTCTGTTCAAACACACACTAACCTCTACCTACTTCAGCTACGGTGGACAGTACTACGAACAAACCGATGGTGTGGAAATGGGCTCCCTTCTCTCGCCCACCATAGCTAATTTTTCATTGAAAACTTTGGGTACGAAGCCCTGTGCTAAGCTCCGTTGAAACCCGTCGTGTCCTACAGATACGTCGAAGACACATTCATTGTCTTGCCGCGCGGTAAAGAAACAATCAACCAATCAGTGACGCGGAGCATCTATCAGAAAAAATACAGCATCTTCGCACAGCTTTCAAACAGAACGGGTACTCGGAACACAACAACACAACATTAAAACGAGTATTAACCACGAATACCAGCACATCAGGGAATCCAGACACATCGGAGAATCCGGACACACCGGGGAATCCAGATACACTGCGGAATCCAGACACATCGTGGAATCCAGACACACCAGGGAGTCGGGACAAAGCTGACCAGAAAATAGCCATCCTGCCTTACACCGAAAATCTCTACAGAGTTATAAGCCGGATTCTCAAGAAACATAACATCAAAACCATTCACAAATCACCTCCGAAGATCAGAAGCCTATTACGCAGCCTCAAAGACGAGTTAAGACTCACAACACCAGGGGTCTACCGTATTATCTGCAAATGCGGGAAAGCATACATTGAGCTGACGGGTAGGACAATAGAACAACGCTGTAAAGAACACCAAAGCAACATCAAGTACTTCCACCCTGAAAAGTCGGGACTAGCAGAACATGCAATCACCGAGGGACATAGAACAGATTTCAGCAATACAGAAATCATAGCCAAAACTGCAAACTACTGGAACCGCATCATCAAGGTAGCAATATCCATTCATGACACGGGGCTCGAACTAGACCCAGCTTGGTTAGCGTTAGTTAACCAAAACCGCGCACGCAGCAGACAAGCAACCCGATTGGTCCGCCACCTTCACCGGAATCCCCCCTCCACGAACGTATAAGCACCGGGTTGACGCTCAGAACTGCACTTCGACCCTGAAGATGAGAGCTCTCGAAAGCTTGGTATATTTTCCACAACTCACCTAGTCGATAGCTCGAGAGAATCTAATCATCAAGACAGCGTTATTTATTAAACACACTACTTACATGCTTGTAACAGTGAACTACATTCACAGAAACGACAGTAAGGAAGTAAATGTAAATTGAAAACTCTACAAAGTTTTGTGCAATGGAAACAAATAAAACTACACGACATTAAGAGAGAAGGTGACGTTTTAGAACACGTCAGGGATAGAGCTATACGTCATATATCACGACGGACAGAGTTCGTTTGATGCAGATGCATTTTCGAATTCATGGAGAGTAAATCTCAGCAGTAGTTCATTCTGTTGAGTTTAAGCCTCGAACAACAGAAGTAGCATTCTTGACTTACTGAGTGCGTTCATTTTTTCTCCACAGACTCAAATATTTGTTTCTTTTATCCAATTTTCCGTACTGTTGACATTGTCTGTTGAACGTAAGGACTATACACAAAACTTTTCAGTACTTGTCCATTTTGAAAAAATCGTAGCCATTTTACGTTCACCAATTCAAATGTTTCAAAGAAGGGTTTCACATTTTCAAAGATTCATTGATCATGAATTAGAACCCATATTTTAATTTGAAATTTAAGTAATTGAATAAATGCCGTGAGAAAGCATCAGGAATACAGCAATTATGTAGTGTAAAATGTATAAAGCATACATGCACTTGATCAAATTTATTGAGAGGAAGCTATAGTTCAGATACATCTCATTTTGATATTAACTCTATTGCCGTAAAAACATATGAATGCTTGTTAGAGACTGAAGTAAAGGCATTTCTCATTAAATCGAATAGAAACGATGTTTGGTTGACATCTTCTGTACATAGAATGGTTTTAGGCAATAATGTCAGTAATATGCATTATATTTACATTAACTATATGTCCTTTATAGCTTGTAATGTCCTCTACCAGGGTGTCACTAGTTTTCCACGTAGCCATCACCATTGTCCACAGACAAATGCCAATGTCGGGCAAGTTGTAGCATCCCGTCGGTGAAGAAATCCGTCTTCTCCCGGCACCAGCGACGCAAACCTTATTGAACTTGGGCGTCACTTGCGTAACGGTGTCCCTTCAGGTGTAAGGTGCTCTTAGAGCCTCGGAAAAATGAAATGTCACAAGGTGCGAGATCTGGGCTGTACGGCGGTTGGGAGAAAATCTCGTGGAATTTGAGATGCTGTAACGCATCCTGTGTTTGGCGACTATAGACAGCACGCATTCGTCGATGAATGTAAACTGGCGCCCAACCCCCTGCTGTGAGGAATTCAATAACAGTACGTTGTTTCACCGTACGTCCATGTACGTCTCCATTTTACTTACCATTGTGCTCAAGCGTGATGTTGCAGGCGAACGCAGCTATATCGTCGATGTTTTCACGAACTGGCGAATATGTCAACTCCCCTGCATCACGAACCGGCGAATGTGCAAAATTTAACATTTTGAGTTTTTGACGCTGTATATGTTGGAACAACTTGCACTTTGCTCTCACAAAGTTTCTAGTTTCTATTAAATATTGCTTAGGAGATAAAGATGGACAACGTTTTGACGAATATGAAAACTAGTATTGTGATAATTTCACGAACCGACGAATATGGAATTCGCCGCTTCGTGGAGAAAAACATGATATCATTTTACAATCCATCCAGGATGTGTCAGTTCGACTACATTTTGCCTAACAGATGTGGCTGTAATAAAACGTTTTATATTTCATTTTTTTCGTAACAAATATAACCCATTTGTAAGATATCAGAAAACATGTAAGGCACAGTTTTTTGTGTTTCTATTGGAACAATGTACAGTCTATGATATATTTTGAGACTTTCAATGAAATTGGCAATCATCTGGTTTACTTCTAACAACTAAATTATTTCGAATGGTTTATAAAAGAAATGCCATATTTCTTTGATATTATGCTGAAGAATAGCCTTCTAGTGGTGTGGCTCGTTGTGTAATTATTCAGAAGATATGAATAAGGACGTGCTTGTGAAGTGGACTGATGGCAGTACTAACATCGTCAGAAGCCAAGAACTTACACTCCCCCATGGAATGAAGAAGTTGCAATATGGAGCGAAAGTAAAAATGTGGTTGGATCCTGAGAAAATTTATTATGAAAGTGTTGTGATCGGGATGGAAGAAGATTCTGAAAGTGGTGATACAGATGATGAACTTCCTCTGTCCAAAGAAGAGCTCAGGTGGTGTGATCAATGACTCGAGTGCAGTAGTTAGTGACGTTGACAGTTCTTCAGAAACGTTAGCGGATGATGAGGACAAGGATCCTGATTTTCTTATATCTTCCAGTGATAATGAATCGTCCGTACATTCCTCACCGAGGAATGTTCAAGCTGTATGCAGTTCCTTGCATTGTGAAGAAGAAATATTTGCTTCATGTGTAACGTGTCATGATTTGGTTTGTTACAATCACTTCATATTAGATTGCGCCGAGCACAACAGACGTGTTAGTGTACAAGAGAAAAACAACCATCCGGGATCAAGCCACACAGATTTTAAAGTAGATGGTTCTCAAAAGGAGGATGTTACTCCAGTAAAGCGAAGGGTTTCCGAAAAGGAAAAAGTAAGAAAAAATGTAAAAGCCTGTTGTTCTTTGGGTTATGAGTATGTAAGTGAAAAGTAAGGACAATGCTAATGAAGTTAAAGAACCAGTGCATGGTAGAAGAAGAAAAGAGAGGTGGACGTCAGACAACGTTAAAAGAAAGAGACGAAAAAATGCGTACAGATATTAAAAAGGACATAAATATGTTCCCTAGGATGGAATCTCATTTTTGCCGCAGAAGTTCTAGCCAACAGTATTTGTCGTCGAACGTAAGTATTGCAAAGGTGTATGAACTATTCAAAAAAGAATTTCCAAACAGCTCGGCATGTTACTCCTTATACAGATCAGTTTTTAAATGTATGAAGTTAAAATTTCGTTCTCCAAAAAAATATCTTTGTGGTTTGTGTGAGACGTACAACTCATTGAAATCAGCTAATTGTTTATCTAATCATTCTGACTTGATTGAAAAATATAACAGGCACATACAGGAAAAACAGAAGGTGAGGGAAATTAAAGGTGCGATGAAAAATACAGCTGTACAAAATCCACAGGAGTTCGTGGCTGCTTGCTTTGACATAGAGCAAGTCATAAATTTACCACAGAGCAAACGAACTGAACTGCATTATAAAAGAAAATTATCAGCCTACAATTTTACAATTTATGAATTAGCTAGTAAAAGCAGTCATTGCTACGTTTGGCACGAAGGATTAGAGAAAAGGGGTCCGAATGAAGTTGCAACAAACTTAAGGAAGTTTCTGTTGATGAAAGATGAACAAGGTGTAAAACAGGTAGCGTTCTACGCCGATGGATGTGCGTCTCAGAACAAAAACAGTATCCTGCCTTCTATGTTCGTTTATTTTTTAAACAATGAAGCACAAAACATCAACACCATACATGTTTTCTTCTTCGAAACGAGTCACGGACAAAGTGAAGATGATGCTATTCACAGTACAATTGAAAACGCACTTCGACGGAGTCAAGATATCTTCATCCCTGCCCAACTCATCCCGGTAATCAGGATGGCAAGAAAGAAATATGCTGTTCATGATTTGCATACTCAAGACGTCTTAGATTGGAAACAATATTCGCAGTACCTGCGTATCCTAAAAGTTAGAACAACAAATGAGGGTCAACCCGTGGACTGGACAAAAGTCATGCAAATTCAAGTGCGAAAAGGTTGTCCCAATATATTTATAAAAACATCGCATAACCTAAACATACACTCAAGTATATCACTTCCTAATCCACGCAGTGCTAAAGAAGACAATTTACCACCAAGGTTTTTACTTCAAAGCCAAAACTGCCTATGAAGAAATAACAGGACTTGCTGTCATTATGTCAAGGAGTAATACCAGTAATTTCTCATCCTGATTATAAAGACTTCCATGTCAGATTACCTCACTAATTGTACAACAATTTTGCGTCTATTAACTTTGTATTTGAAAACAGACTAGTGTTGGTCAATGTATTACTATTTTGTTCCTTACATTTTATTTCCTGAATTTTATTATTCTTGAAATTTATTTGCGGGTACGTCTAGTGTTGTGTGAATTTCTCTGTTTCTCCCTGTTACGTATTAAACTGTTATGGTGTATGTTATGATTAGTGTATTAAGGATTGGCCTAATATTTAACTCTGTATAAATATCCAATAAATAAGTTGAAAGTTTTAGCCTTGAACTGTAGAATTCGCAGTTTTAGTGAAAATTTCAATGACGAATCAAGCAAAAAATATTAAAAAAAGTTTTTTTTGTTTTCACGAACTGACGAATAGATTCAATGAAATCCTTTGTTCATTTATTGTTCATTAAAATTCTTTCTACGGTGTTCTTTCTCATGTGAACTACCTTCTCACACAGCATTTATTGTTATCTCAAAATATAGTTTTTTTCAATGATTCGCAAGTAACGCAAAATTGGCTACTTTCTCAAAATCAATATTTTGTACATTCGCCGGTTCGTGATGCAGGGGAGTTGACATATTCGCCAGTTCGTGAAAACATCGACGATATCTGCAACAGTAAGTGAATCAGCGATTATTATCACACCAATTACGCTTGTCTCTGAGCAGTGTTGCCAGAAATATTGCATATGAGGCAAAA
Organism: Lepisma saccharinum; assembly: GCF_977018435.1. NCBI lineage: Eukaryota > Metazoa > Arthropoda > Insecta > Zygentoma > Lepismatidae > Lepisma > Lepisma saccharinum. Next base: position 14,450,274 of record NC_139252.1, read on the forward strand.
CTTTTAAAAACGTACTTATTAACTTAATTCCAAACGTAACTTTCCAAATTTTAATAATGTTAAACGTTTGGAGTACTATTGTTTCAGTTAAAACTTTCTATTCACACACAAAATGCAAACCAAGTTAAAAAATATCGTTTGTTTTATCAGTGAATGTCAACCATGTGTAGTTCGACAGTAGTAAAAATGAAAAAGTGAGGTGTAATATATTTCTTAACGGAAACTTATTAATTTGCTGTACTCGTGAATTTATTTCTTGGTACTACATGCGATGTGCTTTGAGAGTATTGCTAGTTTATATATTTCCGTAAGCTTGTTGATTCAGTGCAATTGTTATTGAATTTTAACGATACTGTATCATTGGTTAAGTAGAGGTAACAGTTTTAATTTCACTAATGAGGAGAATATTATTACCTAAACGCACGGCCATGAAAATAGGCGGCTATGCAGAATTGCGCTGGTGCCACATATGGGAGAAGCAAGGCGAAGGTGGGACAAAAGTCGCTGGTTCCCGCGCACTGTGTGGCAACGCCAACCGGACTGCGTTGCCTAGATCGAGAGTCAGACCGACCTCTCTCCGGTGCACTTTTGTGTCATCCCTTAGTTTCGAGTCAATACTGTCAGTCCGTATCACATGGATTACAAATACCAAATCAACAATCAGATCTTTCATTCTCTCATACTTCCGAACACACGGGGTTGTGCTCCTACGAGGCAACTGCGTGACCTTCTGCCACCCGCCTAATTTCATGGCCGTGCGTTTAGCAATAAATCCATCAGTTATATTTGCATTTCTAATTTCAAAAATTTTAATTCAGTTTCGCGTTTTGCAATATTTGTAAGTTATGGATTACATCATGGCATATATTTTACTCCATTTTTCTAATACTTTTCCCTTCTTTTCATTAAATAACGTTGTTTAATTTTAGAAAGGCATCTGTGACAGATAGTTGGAGTTAAGGTGAATGCAGATCCAATATTTTCCTGCAAAATATTGTTCGGTTAAGAAGCAATGCAATATCTCCTCATGTAAAGTTTTACATTATATTATTGCAGATCTTCAATTTCCCTCAATGCTGGTACAGAGCAGACATGAAACTTGCTGAAAACACTCCGAGCCACGAACCTAAACATGTGAATCGCACAGATGGGTAAGGGACCATTCGGTCAACGGCGATAATGACGTGGAGACGTGAATTCCCAAAGAAAATTGATTTGCCATTACGCCCCAGTGTTTCCTCTGAAATGGAGCACGTAGCCCGTAACGCTAGGATGAAAATATCACTGCGCTGGAAAGGAAAGCATTTGTTCAATTAGGGCCAGACTCTCTGGGGTCTGTGTTTTGGGGCACACCAGATATATTACTGGCATTTGGTAGGGAAGAGTACTTTTTGCAAATTTCTCATTTATTGAGTATGCAAGTTTGCAGTTGATAAAAAACTCGTGTATGACATAATTGCACCGCCTTTTTTGCATGTAAATTGAAGATAAGAGTATGGTACGTTATCTTTCATTGTTGAAAATGTACTTTTCAGAAACGGGGTTAGAACGTAGGGTATTTAATTATATATATATATATATATATATATATATATATATATATATATATATATATGTGTGTGTGTGTGTGTGTGTGTGTGTGTATGTATATATTTGTGTGTGTGTGTGTTTATGTGTGTGCATAGATTGTGTAAAGCAAGAATATACAGGGTGTCATTTTAATGGCGCCACGGACCACAGATTCGTATAGAGGACATCAAAACAAATAACTTTTCTCAGTAACATTTTTCTCGTTGGTGCATGGTTTTGGCGGTACAGTCGTTCAAAGAAACCGTTTTGCCGCCTGAATGCTGGCAATCACACACAACATTTGATTGCATTTGTGACGTCATTTCCCGTCGTGAAGCGATGCGTTCCAGGGTTGCCAGGAACACACATATTCTGTGAAAAAATGACATAGCTGCAATCAGCCACATTATGTACCGTAAAATAAAACGAGAAAAGAAGTTCTGTAACCCAACAGGAAGTAAACAAACGATAGGAAAAATGATAGAAAGAAAATATAATTCAAGTGGAAGTGGTCATATCGAATTTTGTCTCAGCTTACATGTCAAATATTTGCAAATCTAGTTACCAAGTTGGCATCTACAATTTAGTCTATCCACTTCGACCTTCTGATACTAGTTGTCTATGACACACTGAACAGATGACAAAATAGAAATGAAAGAGCTCAAAATTCCAAAGGTAAGCAACACATAATATAATGCATATTCAGGGCACTATGAGTCAAGTGACAAAAATGGTTGAAAATACAGGAATATAAGTAGTAGTAATACAAGCTCTCCGACGACTGTGTTTATCTATACACCGGATACACAAAATGTTACTGAGAAAATTTGCTTGTTTTGATGTCCTCTATACGAATCTGTGGTCCGTGGGCACAATTAAAATGACACCCTGTATAATTGATGCAACGGTATACTTATTTACAATTACAGTTTGTTTCCGAAATTGTCATGCTTCTCTTGGTTTTGTTGAAGTACAACTTGTCAAGATATTATTCATCACATAAATGTTGTTCTATAACACTCTCTTACAAGTGGAGTGGAACTCATCATTAGTATTAACATGAAGAACATGTCAAAACGTTTGTTCCATGTACTTGGCAATACTCGGTAAGATGCATTGCGGCAAAACAGTAAAACAGTGAAAATAGCGATGGAGAATGCAATGTATGTTTTGTGGATGTGGGAAACAAAATCTCCTGTAAACTGTTCAGTGTTAGGTTTCTTTATGTAGCGTTACGAGAAGGACATCTTCTACAGCAAGAAAATTAGGAACTTGGTTTAATTCAAATCAAGGTTAGAGGAGAGTTTAGTATCAATCATTGTGGATATGATCAGCAAAACGTGGAGCGAATTCATCAAGAGACTTGATATTGTTAAAGCCACTCGTAATGCACGTGTAGAGGTTAATTAATAATGATAACTATGTTCACCAAAGATTTTTGAGTCAATGGATGGTCTGTTGTTTCCGAGAAACTTTTTAACGTAAAGCTGTTTTGATGTGTTATGAGGTGAATAATTAATGAACACCCTGTTTATTAAGTTCTGAAATGTGTAATATGGTTTGTTTGTTACGCAGGACGCAATTATGAATACACATAACAAGAAGTAAAATAAGTACTGGTAGTTCAACGTAGATATGGTTTGTAAAAATCGAGACGCAAACGAGACTAATCTCGACTTGAAGACAAGAAACCGAGAATGAGGTAGACGTATGGAAAATCTTATTTTGTTGTGGATCTTCTTCAACCTATATCAAATTGGTTTTATAGATAGGCTACGTTCCCAGTAATAATTATAGTGGCATTTGTGAGCGTGTGCTTCGTGGTTGCATTTATTCAGTATAAAAATTGGTTTTTCGAAGGCTCTAGCGTCGAAACGGGGAGTCCAATAAAAAAATGTTATTTAAAAAATATATTTTTACTAAGGGCCACTATACACTGACAGTCGTTTTCACTAAGTCCCCTGGCTGAAATGGTCAGACCGCGGGTTTACCTGATGGTTGTAATCGCTACCTCCTGTCACAAAGTGCCGCCAAAACAACCGTGAAAGCGCGAAAGTGAAATTCCGTCCCTTAGTCCGTCGCGCTCTAATTACTTTCGCGCTTAATCCATATCGTTGCTGTTCTTTTTGGTGTTGCGATTAATCCGTTTCGCGGTTGCACCCTTTCGCGCCTATTTCTTTTCAAGCTTAACCTTTTTCGCGGTTATTCCACCACCTTGTCCCAACTCATCTAATTGAACAAATGAATGACGTAAAATAAATAATCAAACCAATCACGCAGTGTTGTTAAGAACAAATAACGAATCAGAGGAGAGACTTGGCTGCTTGGGACGCGAGGTGGAAAAAGGAGCTTCCCAGTTTTGAAAAGTGGTAAAGTGACGAATAGAGAAAAGAAAAAGAATCATCGCTATGTTCGTAACACGCAGCCATCCGTCAAAATGAAACAGCAATTACTGCCATTTCATCCGATCGCCACTGCAACACGAGAGAACCTCAGGACCAATAGAGAACAATAATCCCCCCACCACACCCATCCAGTCCCAACAAATAAAAGAGTATAAAGGGGATCAGTGAACGAGTGCAGTTCGTTCTGAATGATTGGGTGGGACATATCGGCAGCAACGTAGCAATTTATCTATCCGGAGACCACCTGTGTTGATAGCGTTACAGTAATAACAAGCGACCTTCAAAGAGACATGGACTTTCACAGTATCGGAGCAATTTGATGAAACACGCAGTCACCCCCGGATTAAACGTATCAATCGCTCTAAATCCCTCAATGATATGTATTCAGTACCTAAAAAGCGAATCGCATTAATATTTAAAACGCTCGTTGGAAAATTCTTGGCGTTCACCCTACCCCGGTGCCTGTTTCTAACAAATCCCTTTTATTGGGGGCTCATAAAGCTTGTTACCTCGAAATGAGGACTTCATCATTAATTAGTGTTAACGAATGAGTATTATTCCCTCTGCACCTGTGAGGAACAAGTATGTATGGGTTGGTCTTTTGTCACTGTACAGTCAGCTGCACTAAAAATTTGATACCTAAACGGATGGCCACGAAAATAGGCGGCTGGGTAGAATTGCGCTGGTGTGACATATGGCAAAGCAAACCAAGAGCGGGAAGAAAGTCGGTGGTTCCCGCGCACTGCACGGCAACGTCAACCGGACTGCGTTGCCTAGTTCGAGCGTAAGACCGACCTCTCTCTCAAACCTCCGAACACACGACGTGCTCCGACGTGGCAACAGCGCGAACTTCTACCACCAGCCGAATTTCAGGGCTGCGAGTGTAGATCCTGAAATACCCGTTTCATTGCAAGGCGTTATGCTGTTCCCTAACTCTACAGCGATAAGGTGATTTTTAAACCAAACTTTCAATGGCAACTTCTACCAACGCCGTTGAGTTAGGCTACACACATAACGCCTTAGCACGCAAGGGAGCATTATAGGATCAAGGTACCCCATTTTTATTGCGGTGACTCTATCTCTCAGTGGTTGTTTGAAGCTCTTCAAAACAATCCCTACTTCAAGACATTCTGGGTACATTCTGGACATTACAGTATTGGATTTGACTGATTGGTTGACTGGCTTTATTTTACTTTGCTTCTTGTGGCACTTTTGACTAATTTGGGAAGATGGGGATGAGTGATGGTATGACTAAATCGATGAATGGACACTCACAAACATCCATGCGCAGGCCTGGATTCGAACACTGGAGTCGTAGCACGATGTGCTAACCACTCCGCCAAGGGGACCGGCTACAGTATTGGAATTCTACGTATGAGAACCAAAAAAGGCTGTTTTCAGTTTTCTTTAAATAAACTCCTCTGAAGAGCTCCATTTGGATTAAAATCGACTTTCTTTAAGAGTCAAGCATTATTTCCTCTCCTCTGTAAATCTTATAAATTGGACCTTCGTCCTTCTGGTTTTCTCACAACTAACACACCTGAATTCACAGAGACTTGGACTGTAAACTTTCTATAATGCAGTGAGAAAGTATAACTACGTGAGACTACCATTATCCGAAGAAAAAATGAATTGTAGTTAAGATGATGCAAATAAATTGAATCGGCAGGTTTAAGAAGGGAATGAAGACCCAAAAATGGCAAAATGACCTTTTGTACTCGACATCATCGGAAAGCGTCGCTCTACACGTGAGTGTGAAGTAAGATATGAAAGGCAGTCCCTAGAGGAAGATAAAGAACCCTGAAATCAACGCAAGGTGTAAGAAGGAAGTGAATCCCTACCACTTATATCAGTTACGTACATGGAATATGCGTGGAATGAAAATTCGTGGAGTTTGAGTACAAGGGAGAATATTGAATATTGTGGAATATTGAACTCCAGAACTGCCAAATCTAAATCTGCATAAAAGGAAGTGAAGGTTTGCAAAATGTTAAGTATCAAATTACCTCCTTGCCTTCAGTCATGTACGCAAATTCCACGTCAATTGCGATTTCTAGCAAGGCAGGTGTTTCCCTCACCAACCCCCCTGTCTTCCCCCTGTACTCACAATCCACGCAATTTGCTTTTACGCATATTCCGTGTACATACGAATCGTCCCAGATACCACTTAAAGAATATAATGGTTAGTAGCAAAAAACAAAATTTTTCTTTCGTTACAAACATTATCTTATATTCCAAATTAAATTAAACCAATGTGAACCTATTGTTCTATATTGTAATACTTATTATTTCTCTGAATGTCAGTGACATAGATTGAACATTAACATACAATGTACATTGGACATTAACCATTGTCTAGTGCTTTAAATAATACTTACTAACACTACGTTTCAGGTGGAAATTATTTTGCCGATGGTGGGAATAGAAACTTAGACAGACCTATACTATAATTCTTAATACAAATCCATTGCTCTAACCCAATACTCCACGGCTATGTGCCGCCCCCGTGGCGGAGTGGTTAGCACATCGCGCTATTACGCCATGGGCTCCGGGTTCGAATCCTGGCCTGGGCATGGATATTTGTGAGTCTCCATTTATCAATTTCATTTTATCCTCACTCATCCCCATCTTCGCAAATTAGCCAAAAGTAGCACAAAAAGCGAAGTAAAATATAGCAAATCAATCAATCAATCCAAGGCTATACATACGTACATAGAGTAAGGTGGGGCAAGACTGCGCAGTTTGAGTTCATAATTTTATATTCAAGCTATGAAACTACAGACACACATGAAAAATGCAATACACATTGCACTATCCTTTGCTGACTCACAGTAAATTTCCGAAAGCTGAATGAACAATATTTCTGCATGAAACAATTACAAAACCGTGACCATGCAAATGCGCAGTCTTACCCGCACCGCGGGGTAAGACTGCGATCAAGTTGGGGTAAGAATGCGCACTTTCTACATAGAGTCACATTTGTATAAAAAGAAACACAAATCACCTAAAAAAGTTCTTCTATCATATGGGATACATTTCTCGTGGCATTCTCACAGTAGGCACAGTGAATTCCGTCCTTCACTTGGGTTAGGAATCGCTAACACAGATCACAAATAAAGGTTCCTGTTTCATACGAGGTGCAATTTTCATGCCACCACTCGTCACATGTGGAACTCTGGATCCAATCTTCTACTGGAGGATCGCTGTACTTCTCATTACAACCTGGGCAATTGTACTCTTTCTTCTGGCGTTTTTTGCTTGCTACATTGCTTCAACAACGATGTTCCGTTTCTGTTTCCCCTGAACTTTCTTCTTACTCTTCTCAGCCAAGGAGGCTTCCAAGTTGACTTTGAATGGAGATTCAGTTAACACCTGAGACTGCCTTTCCTTTCGTCGGTGGTACTGAATATGCTCTGCACGTGGAAGTGGTGATATCTGGTTAACGGAAATGTGCCCGTATGATCCAGTATTGTTAACCCCACTTGTTGAAGGCTGCTCAAATGGAGTTGGAGCTGATACATTTGTCACAGTAGAGGGAAGAAACTCATCCTCAGTGAAGATGTCTTGATTGAATGGGCATAATTCAGTCACTTCAAAGCCCTTCATGGCATTCCCAACTGTAGCTGCCTTTCCATATTCCTTTGTAAAAATGGATGCCACTTGGAAAACTGTGATTGGGCGACCCGGATGGTTACTCATCCACTTATCACACTCAGATGAATGAAACGACTTCAGTGGACCAAAAAATGATCTAATGGATGGGCCTTGCAAGCCACACACTTGCACCTGCAAGCCACACACTTGTGAGGTAAAATTCTGCACGTGCGCAGTCTTGCCCCGTGCTGCTTTCCTGAACAAATCACGTGATGCTGCCCAGCCATTGCACAAAGCAATGGAAACTAATACACAGGTGGGCTCGGCATTAACACAGCTTCTTCTATCCATGAAAATCGTAATATTGTATACATTCACAGTGACGTAGTACTCAAAACACGAAGTACCAAAATAAATAGCAAACACCCTCAAAATCTTTTCACTTACCTCTCTCAGCACAACGAATTTCAAACGTATCTTCACCACTGTCCACAGCTAGCTACCATCTTGGACGAAGTAACGGTGGCGCAGTGGTGCCAACTGTGTGTGATTTTCACCTCGAAAACCCGGTGCGCAGTCTTACCCGCCGCGCAGTCTTACCCCACCTTACTCTACATACATATGTGTGTGTGTGTGTGTAGCTCAAATTTTGTAAACCCCCAAATGAGAAATGTTCCTGCGTCAGTGGCAACAGCGACCACATTTTCATTCATAGTTCTTAAATATTGTGCAACGTTCCGACGTCTATAATTATGTTTGTGATAATTACTAATTACGTCCACTAAAAATTTCATCACACTCCCTTATATAATTATATTACACCGCATTAAGTATTTTCTTACAAGATGTTGGCTCTTAAATTCTAAAAATCTTCAATACAAATCGTTCTCATCGTCGTTATTTTGTTGGCTCACCCCGCGTATTCTTGCGATTTCCAGCCAACGTTGCGGAGTTCAGATACTATTAAAAATGTTCCAACATGTTGATTAATATCATTCACTTTCTATACATTTTTGAGATGTCAGAAGTTAGGGCTACTTGATGTATTCTGAATTGTAATATCACACTAATGATATCACTTTGTAATTTAGGGCCAATCATTAAAGTGCCATTAGGAGAAACCCCTGTAGACGTTTTACAACTCCCATCAAAAACTACACGAATAGGTGAAGTCGTACTGTCTTTAAATACAGGATGATGAGGAATATAAAAGCTTTCACTAGGCACCTTATGTATTTCTTCAGGGGGGATAAGTTCCATATGCCCAAGTTCTCTATCCTCAGTCATGAAAGCATTATACTGTTTACGAAGTTCAGGGGAGTGAGAAAGTCTCCGTTCTTGACTTTTAAGTCTCTTAACTGCTGTTTCTCTTGAAAACCCTAACACCACATCATTGTTCTTAAATGGTAAGCAAACTACATATCGACCATTCTCTCGTTGTTGAGTAGCTATGAAATGTGCTTCACACTTTTTCTCTTCTGACGTTAAATGATTAAGGGTTGGCAATGCTCCAAGTTCCCACAAATTACATACGTTAATATTCAAATCACATGACACATGGAAAGATGAGACTGAGTTTATATTTGCATTGCCAACACTACCATCAATTTGCCCTGATAACACCCAACCAAAGACTGTTTCTAATGTTGATGGAGTACCAGGAGGTCCCACGCAGCGTCCACTTACCAACAATAAAGGGAAAATATCACAGCCCAGTAAAATATCCACAGGAGCACTCACGTTAAATGCAGGATCAGCCAAGGGTAAGCCCTGTAAGTGTGACCAAGTGCACGCCCCTGGTGCTTGCACCCTTGGCAAATTACCTGTAATTTTCTTCACTACCACAGCTCTTACACTGTACAGTTGTGTCTTGCACTTTGACAGAAACTGAACATTAGCTATAGCATTGGCTGTGTAAACACCCCTTTCAGTTATGCCAGAAACATTTATGTTTGTGCGTTGCTTAGGTAACTGCAACCTTTGTAAACACGTCTTAGACACAAAGGACACTTCCGATGCCGAGTCTAGAAGCACACGACAAGGCTGAAAGTAACCCTGTTTGTTTTTAACATTAACAATAGCAGTCCATAACAATATTTGTGGTACACCAGAGGTTTTAACTAACTTGTTTTCTGCAACATGAGACGACACTTGTGGGCGAGAGGAACTGGTCGATTGCCCATTCTTGTAAGCCTTGTCAAAATGAATTAAAGTATGGTGATATTTTCCACAGAGGCCAAACCCGTTTGATGTACATACTCTTAATTTGTGCTGTTGAAAACAATTAAAGCAAAGCGCCTTCTCTTTCACGAAACTGTGCCTTTGTTGCACGGACATTTGAAGAAACTCTTCACACTTGTGTAGTTTGTGTTGCTTGGTGCGGCATTTCGGGCAGAAGGAAACAGCTGATGTTACAAAGGAAGAGGTTGAAGGCTTATTATGACTCACCACCTTCCACCGATTGTTGTTTTCACTTGCCATTGACGACAATGCACGCGCAAGCTGATCTAGGAACTGGGTCAACTCGGAAAAACTAGGCACTTCTTGCTACGTGAGAGAGAGTTCCCATTGTTTTCTTGACTCAGAATCGAGCTTTTTTGTTGTATGATAAACAAGAATCGCGTCCCAAGATTCAACAGATACACCGAGCACCTTTAAAACACGAATGCACTCATTTGTAGTGTCGATAAGACGACGTAAACTTGAGTGCGAGTTCTCATTCACTTGTGGCTGATTCACCAGTTGCTGGACAGTGTTGCTAACTAATTCCCTCTTGTTAGAATAGCGGTTGTTCAGCAACTCCCACGCGTGTTGATAGTTTTCATCTGTCACTGCTAACGATTATATAAGCAAGGCAGCCTCACCCTTCAGTGAAGCCTTCAAATACTGAATTTTTTGTTCACCACTTAAGTTAGCGTTTTTGTCGACACTTGCACTAAACAAATCATGAAAACTTAGCCAGTCCTCCAGCGATCCACTGAAGGAAGGAATTTCCAATCTCGGTAGTTTAACTTCACCTACTTGTTGCTGGGGTGGGCTGTCACGTGATGATGACGTCACTGATGTAAGACTTCCTGATGCCGATAATTGTACTGACCGAAGCTTGTAGACAATCTGATCAAGTATGTCTTCTTCCACATCTAATTCACCTTCATACCTTTCGAAGCCACTAGCGTCCCTTACAGCAAGATCAATTAATAGTTGTTTGCAGTCACTTGATAGTTGCGTCGCTTTATCACCACCCAAAGACATCGTGGCATTGTCTAAAGTCCCGGAATTGACACGATTCTCGAGACGCGTAATCTCACGTTTTAGCACTGTCTTTGCTGCGAGAATTCGCTCAATTTTGACGCGTTCACGAACCGCGAACCGACCGAAAATTTGCAAACCGGATTGCACTACACGCTGGTAACGAAAGATGCTTGTTCAGGCCGGCACCACGCCTTGATGACGTCAGTTTCTTTGTTCGCGTCTCGCGGGCGAGGAACTAACGAACGGAAAATACGAAAAGTGTGATAAGAAGTTCTGTGTAGAGACTGTCTTTGTCACACAAATGCACACTCACAGTCACAGTTCACAAATATGCATGTAGAAAAGCACAAAGTCACTAGAGTCACTTTCACAGAATGTCGCAAATCAGGCTATGGAGGACCATGTCGGGGAGCGAGCCCCGTTCCGCTTTGTATCCAAAAACTTTCGGTGGTTGGGTAGGTGAATTTGCAAAGGACACTCACCTTATGTAAACTACACGTTTAATGACACACACATATGTTTACATACATTACACATTCCCTGTCACACAGATGACAAGAGATAAAACTGTAGACACAAAACGACGTCCTGCAGCCATACTTGCTGCGCACTCGAAGACAAGTGTTGCCAACACCTACTTGGCAAATATAAAGAAAAATGTCTTGGCCGCCATGTTGGATCCAAGTACATAGTGGGGGCCAACACATATGATCATCACTGATAGCACGAGCAGTTAGCAGTGTTCAAATAACTTGCTCGAAAATGTCTCCTATCAAGAACACAATATCAATTTATCCTACAGGATATATTTGGCTTGAGTCCCCTCCCCTCCAAATAATAAGATCCTGGTAAATACATTTCGTCGTACTTTCTTGCAGGAAATCCTCATTGCTATACCTTTTCCGCGCTTAGAAGGGACTGCACTGTAAACACAAGGGCAAAGGTATTACTCCGCCAGGCTTCAGTGATTGGATGATCGTAAAGCTTCTGCTGCTTCCACCACGTGTGAGAGAAAGTTGGCGTGAAAGCAATGTTACAAGCTACGAGAAATTAAATAAAAAGGAAAACTATAACTATTCACAACATAAGCTGAACTTCTGTACTTAAGAATATAATTTGAAGATATAAAAGTGTTTTACTTGCCTAAGTACAGTCAGATAGAAAGTCGATTCCTTCCATAGATTCCTCCCCTTCACTGCTGGTGCCGCAGCTACTGCTATCAGCTGGATTGATAACAAGTCGGTCAACAACAGTGTCGCACATGTAATCTGATTCCCAGAAGCGTTCCTCTTCTTTCTCCAATATGCAATACAATAAGCCGTCTGCCTTTGCCGGTCGGGTTTCTTAGCCCTGTGGTTAATCCTGAGAGGAAAGCCTGTTTTTTTTTTTAGATTTTACGGCAGAATCTCCCCACACCTTAGAAACAGTATGACCTTCATTCACCCAAGTTTCATCAAGGAAATACAACTTTCGCCCCTCCCGCTTGTATTCGCGTATTTTCCTCAGGTAGTTCCGGCGCCACAACAATATGTCTTCTCGGTCAACAATAATATTTTTTTCTGTTGCGTTGCATAAACTCGAAGCTGATTTCTTTCAGAAGTGTGTGGAAACTTGTTTTCTTAAGGTTCGGCAGATCACACTCACCAACACTTTATTTATTGTTGGCGCTTCGTTCCTATCCAAAAAGTGATGAACCTTACGATGGATCCTCGCAAACTCATCGCACTGAACTTGTAACACAGGCTTTTGACGTTGACGCTTTTTCCCTGGTGTTGTTAAAATGCCCTTATTTAGAACCTCGCTGCGCGGAGATTTTACACTCTTAACAGACACACCAGTAAACTCAGATGTCAATTTCATCACGTCCTGGATAACCATAGTTGGATATTTCTCGCAAAACTTTGCGAACACATTCAATACAACTTGTTTCTCGCCGCTTTTCAACGGTTTCCCGCTGCAGTGTTTAACGTAGCCAAGGCGAACATCCATCTCGCACAAATTGAAATTCCCTCCCGCCTGCCCGGCCTTTACGCATGCGTGTTGTACCCAGAGTAAAAATTGTCATGTCTTGTGTATTTATGCCAACCTGGAGTTCATTTACATACTAAATATTGGTTATGATAATTCTAGAGTACGATAATTACAATTGTGTTGAAGGAATGTTCTATTCTTGCAATTTAAAAGTGGACTATATTTTGTTGCGCGTGGCAGGGTCTCTTGTTCAAGCAGATTCAACGAGAAGTGTTGCCAATCAGCCTATTCTTTTGCTAAAATTAGTTGTTTTGAACTTTTTGGTCCTGCATTGGTGACAATAATGGCTTTCAGATATTTGCACAGTAGTATCATACTTATTTGACTTCATTCAAAAATAGACACGGAAGTGGCCTATTTTTCGTTTGTTTATTTATTTTCTTTAACAGAAGTATTAATCCTTGGGGTATTGTTGCAGATGTTCCTATTCGAACGTTCTCTACGTCGCTGTTTGCAAATATGATGCTAGATTTTCAAAATTTTGAAAAATGGAAGAAATAAAGTGGCTGAAGTTCCATTTCGTTGGTAATTTTCGATTCGTCAAACCTCTTACGATTTTTGAGTAAATTAGACGAAATTCTGCACATCTATTCTCTACGCCCATTGCAAGACAGGGTCTACTTCATTTTTTGATAGCATAAAAAAAGAAAATCGCGGATCCACGATATTGGATTTTTTTTTTAAATTCTCTTGCAATTTTTGTCCAATTTGCTTGAAATTTTGAAAACTCTAAAAATGTATGCAAAACTACTCTAGTTATGTGAATATGTTTATACTACATATATATATTTAATAAACCTACGGATATACAAAGATAACACTCGGAAAGAACTGGCCATTCAAAAAATGGTTTTTCTTGTGAGGGAAGTGAGAAGGAAAATTTGTATTCTTTATCCCTGTAATGCCCAAGGTACTAACTTGTTAAGTTCCATAATTACATTTTCTATTTTTAGGACCCTTTTGGACAACTTATAACAAATATATTCGATTTTTTTGATTTTTTTTATTTTCTAAAGAAATAACAATTTTGTTGCATTTATGATACACTGGGCATTTATTATTATTACATTTACAAAAGAATCCTGTTCGATGCCCACATGTGAGCAGTTACAATACAATAAGGTAAATACTTACATGACTTCTGTTACACATGATAGTTGTAAAAACAATTTCTGTCTTTGTTGAGGCATAGATTTATTTTACATTTAATACAAGATACATATGTGTAACCCTGAGGACAAAATTTACATCGTTGTCGATTATTTTCCCATTGAGGAAAATGATTTACTGCGTCTCTCCGTATCTCTTTCATTGGACCATGCGATACTGCCTTCCTCTTTTTCACTTCAGGTGGACTTTGAGAAAGTCTACCTTTTCGTGCCTTGAAGCTTACAAGAGATTCTGCCACAAGGGCTTGAAATTTTCGTAATGGTAATTTGTCCTTATGTAGTATACTACGGAATTTGCTGTCTCTGCAGTATAGAAGCCATGCATTCACAAGAGCACTAGTTAGAAGATGATACCACAAGTACATATACCACCTTCGACTCTTTATAGAATATTTGTACAAGCTTACTAAACAATTATGAAGATCAATGCCACCCATTATTGAATTGTACTCTTGTATGATGTTTGGGCATGGTACATTTAGAAATTGCTTCATTTTCTTTTCCCATCTTCAAACTTCTATTACTGGTTCCAAACTAGCATAGGTAGATATGAGTATCACACCACGATTGTCATACCATTTCACTATCAATATTCTGTCATCTGTGTCTCTTCTATAATCAAAAGCTCCTCTGCCATTTTTCTTCAAATCTTTGTCACATAGTAGAGGACATCCATGTAACCTGTTGACACGTATGGTGCCCAAATAATGCAGCCCTTCTTCCAATAGTTTATCGGCCAATGGCACAGAAGAGAAAAAATTGTCAGCACAAACAATGTAGCCTTCGTTTCTTGGTACTTGCGAAGTCATTTTGAAAACAGTGTTCTCCACCCAGTCCGTACAAATATGGATTGGCTGACTTGCCTTCATAAACTTCAAATTGGTGAAGAAATCCTGAGCTACTTGCTCTTCCCCACAATTTAAATCCCCATGGATGGGGTTTACCCTTTATATATTGTCTTAACCCTGGACTTCTTGTGCCTGTGAATGGCACAATGATTTCATCAACACTTTGATGTTGTTCTTGACTAATTTTTGCAAAATTATTTTGTAATTGGGAAATGAATGGACGAAGTTTCCACACTTTATCCTTTTTCTGATCTTCTGACACCTCTGCATTATTTGTAAAATGAATGTACCTACACAACTTTTCAAACTCATTCCGAGACATTACATCTGCAACAAGGTGATACCTACACTCTCTCTCCCAGTAAGATCGAATGTTAGGCATCTGAGCAAGACCCATTCTAAAATACAAACCAATAAACTGTTCAACGAGTTTGGAATTTACAATATACACAGAACCAGTTTCTTGCAAATAATATATACTAGATTCTTTGGCTATTTCTTCAATCATTTCACTAGTGATAAACTCTTTGAAGTACATGTATGGTGTCCACTCATCAGAAGAATGACATTCAACATTACCTTTAAATTCAGGGTATGGTTTATTCAAAGGTACCTTCCTCCATTTGTAGGAACTTTGTCTCTTACTAGAATTATTATTTGACCTGCTGTCGACACTGTTGCATGGATCTGATTCAGAATCTGTACAGTCACTTTCATCTTCTGAATTTGATAGAGAATGGGTTTTGTTTTTAGGGACTTCAGCTTCTTCTTCTTCTTCATCATCATCATCACTGAACTCAAAATCACTTTGGACATCATCAAGGGCACTAAGAATGTCTCTGGCATCAGTGAAATGACCTCGGTACTGTAAAATATACAAACAAAAGTCAGTTTAGTTGCTGCTTTATATTTTTTTGTCACTACAGTTAATGATACATTATACAATGCATTGTGTATGTATGTGACATAACATTACAACAACCAAGATTTACATAATTTATTCAACATATCAGACATGAAATTAATGCGAAATAGCATGTATATCATAACTTCTGCATCTACTTTCAATTTATACCAAGAGTTTAGCTTCATTGACATATCTGTTTAGTTATAAAATGTCATTATAATCAATTGATATCAATTTTCTAAATGAAGGACAGTCTGTTTATTATAATCACTTTCTGCTTAATGCCCCAATTATAATACTAGATTTCTTCTTGAAATAGTTCTAAAGCAATGACACACGCAAAGATAAAAATTAGAATTAGAATAAAACATAACTATTCCAAATAATGTACATTAGTTGCAGATATGCAACACTGGAAACATAGTTGCAGATATGCAACTCTGGGAACATATGGTGCAATTCTAAATGGAATTCCCAATGTTGCATTTGTGCAACATTTTTTATAACTATATTATCTCAAAGAATGTACACTAAAATCACTAATATATAAAAGAAATGTGAAAACGAAATACGAAATTAACAGAAAGTAATTATCTCCCAAAGAAAACTCACCGTGATGCGTTTGGTTTGTCCATTCAAAGATGACCCAGACGTGCCTGGTACTGCATCCATATTGAAACAACACACAGTGACAATTGACTAACAGTTTTCGATAACGTTAAAGGTTATGTGTCAACAAAATATGTTTTTTGTACAGCACAAAAGTCTAACTTGGCCATAGACATTTCATATTACTAGAGAACTCTATACAAAACTTTAAAATGGGAATATGAGATGACGTTGCATATATGCAACGTATGGCATTACTGGGTTATTCTATGAAAACTAGCAACAAATAGGGTATGACATGTCCACATTGTGATTATGGTGATTATCCATAAAAAGCATTTCTACAATATAATGTAGAACCCTACACACTGTGAGAATTCGCTTTTCGGTATATTCTGCAGTTATTGGTTGGCAACACTGTATTCATACACGTGCATTTGTTTACAGTACAGTTCCTTCTAAGTCATAAAAAGAATTTCTACAATATAATGTAGAACCTTACAAACTGTGAGAATTAGCTTTTCGCTATATTCTGCAGTTATTGGTTGGCAACACTGTATTCATACACGTGCATTTGTTTACCGTACAGTTCCTTCTAAGCGCGGATCCAGTATACCACCGCATTTTCACTTTTGCACATAAAATTCATTTCATGTTATCACGAGAAAGTTTTTCAACATTAATCCAGAGTAAACAAATATCCCAACTTCTTGCGGATGAGTTCTTGGTATGCAGCCATATTGCAGAAGGAAAAACGAGCGAACAGAGAGGATGCAGGATCCAGAGAAATGAGTCAGGATGAAAGAAGTACCTCCACAATGAAATTGACGCTTATATTTCATCTTAACACTTCCTATATTTTCGTCAGAACTTTCCTACTCAGATTTCTGGGCCAAACCGACAGTTACTTTTTTTATATGGAATTCAAGAAGTTATTATTTCCACACACATCACTGATTTGTTGAGTTTGGGCCAGAAAAGTTCAAAGTCTCTTTTTTTCCTTATTTTTTTTGTTTCAGGAAAAAAGTAAGCCACTGCGTCATCAATTTTTCTTCCAAAAATACAAGTTTCTTCGTGAAAGTATTGTATGTCTGCAATAAATATTCAAGTTTTCTCACTTAAAGATATCTATGTATCACATTGGCACTGTTGGTGACGTAGTACACGAAATGTCAACCTCACTTTCACGTAGTACACCCTGGACTGCGTTTTGCAGACTAATGAGGTTCTGGCGTCTCGACCTAGGACCAGTATAATCTTTGTAGGACTGTGTGTGTGTGTGTGTGTGTTGTCCTGTGTTTTGTCCTTATGTATCCTGTGTGCCTCTTTACAGCCTCAGCTTTTAACGCAAGTAAGAATTTAATTCTTCGACATTATTGTTATATTATATAAGTTATATTTTATTTCTGGTAAAGAGCTGAACCCCGTATAAATGTTATTCTAAAACAAAATTACAATTAAATCCAATTTCAAATATAATTCTGACGGATTAAAAATAGCCTAAGTGCTGACGAACCCACAGTTGTAAATTCCGTAAATTCAGTTAATCTGCACCGCACATACAGTTTAAAGTGGGATCCGAACCAGTATGTACCGCCGCAGGGTATCGAACCCGGAACCCCTTGATTTCAATGCGACGACACTACCACTACAACATATGGAAGCCCGAAGAAAACGTAGGCTCGACTCTGTCCTTAATACAGGGTCATGCTACCGGAACATGAAGGTCACCCCTTATACCCCGATTGAATAACATTGCCAGATGTTGGGTACGGCTGGTACTGCCCTCTGACAAGACCAATTTTGCCAGTACACCAGTACAGTAATTAAAAAAAAAGAAAAAGTAAATAAATATCGTTCTTTTTTTTATTTCGGTAAATACACACACAGACCATCGACACATACATATAGATAAAATTTGAAAGCGACTCCATAGCCTGTTTTATATTCGTCTTTATTTTTACTTCTTGCATGGTAGTTACTTTTTCCTCATGCTGGATGTTCATGTAAAGAATCATTGTTTTTATTAATGTTTAAAAAATATCTTGGTAGACAGAATTAATACCAGTACAAGGTTCATGTCTCCATTACTATTTTGTAAAATTTTATCACATCATCACTCATCCCCATCTTCGTCAATTAGCCAAAAGTGACACAAAAAACGAAGTAAAATAAAACTATTAAATAAATCAATCCGTCTGTTTTCCTTCAGAGGTCAGTCAATCTAGAATTTGAAAAGATAAATTTTTCGTGTCTCTAGAATGGTCATTTCCAAAATGCTGAAGGAAGCAAGTCCACACATATGGCCACCCCAGCTGTGGACCGAGAACAACGGTCTACATGCCGAGAAGTTAGACCATTGAGAGATACACTGACATCAATCTTACTGGTATTCTTGTCCCATTTTAGTCTTTAATGTAACTTGTTCATTTCAATACAGGTTTTGCATTGATTTCCGCATTGTGTTTCACAATAAAAATATTTTATCAATATCTCGAGAGTGAATTTTGGTACGTTCTGTGCAATATCGTTAGATTAGTATCGGATAAGGTGCGTAATAGTCTGTAGGTGCCCGGATGAAGTGTTTCTTGCTCCACACAGATAAAGTACAGAAACAAGTGTGCCCGCAGGAGGGGGCCAGGGGAGCCACTTGCCCTCCCCTGATATTTCTGGAAAGAGTTAATATAATTCGAATGGTGAAATTGTAGCTGTATTATATATATTGTAGCAATTATTATTATTATTATTATTATTATTATTATTATTATTATTTATATTATAATTATTGTTATTACTATTATTATTTTACAGTACCCTTCGGCACGTAAAAACATGAATCGGAGGTGCCATGATGGACAGTAGATTAAGTGGTCTCTGTTTAATATCGGCTCATTGTGAAAGTCTAGAATATGAAAACAGCCTATTCAACAGTTTCTTTCACGAAAACTTCACTTCTCATGCTTCAACCAACCCACTCCCCAACGTGCAATCGGTCTGTGCACACTCTCCCTCCACTATCAAAACCTCTTCTCAAGAAGTTAAATCTCTCCTTGCCTCATTACTCATACACGGCTCTTTAGGGCCAGATGATATTCCCACGATTTTCCTCCGTAACACTGCTGACTTCTTGGCTCATCCTCTCTCTTTCTTGCTAAATAGGTGCTTCTCTGAAGGCGTGTTTCCTCAGATGCTCAAGAAAGCCACCGTTGTACCCATTCACAAATCTGGAGAAAAAAATAGTGCTACATAATTCAGACCAATATCACTCCTGTTACCTCTGTCTATAATCTGTGAAAAAATCATTAAGGACAGATTATTCAGATTTACATCTCCACATTTCAGTACTGCCCAACAGTTTCTTCCAGGTAGGTCTTGCTTGCCTAATCTTTCAGTTCTCCTTTCACATGCCACTAGGGCTGTTTCCAAAAATTCCCAGCTAGGTGTGATATACTTGGATATTTCAAAAGCCTTTGACAAAATAAACAATGCTCTTCTTATTCACAAATTACGAACTAGGTTTAACATACATGGCATATTTCTCCCCTTAATCCAGGATTATCTATACTCACGCACACAGCGTGTTACCCTTTCAGGCGCCTCTTCTGATTTTCTTCCTGTCTTATCTGGGGTGCCACAGGGGAACGTCTTGGGCCCTCTCTTCTTCGTCCTATACATGGACAATATCCCTCAAAGACTTTCCTTACTTCCTGTCAATATACTCATGTTTGCTGACGACTGTAAACTTTTCAAAGAAATCTAAACCACACAAGATGCTGTGATTCTCCAGAATGCTCTTTCCAAACTTGTCACATGGTGTAAGCAGTGGAATCTACACCTTAACCCGCAATAATGTTCCTCCCTCACAGTCTCTTTAAAAAAGAATAAAATACATTCTCATTATGTTCTTGAAAACAATTATATTACTACAGTTGCGACTCAAAGAGATCTAGGTGTTATCATAGATGAAAAACAAAACTTTAAGGAACACATCGCAGCTACAACTAAAAGTGCTATGCGCCTCTTAGGCCTCCTCTACAGATTCACTGAAATTGATACTCCAACTTCTCTTAGCCTGTTTTTCAAGTCAAGCATTTCTTCGATTCTCGAATATTGCTCTCCAGTGTGGGCCATGGCTTCCAATACAAATCTCTCTAGCATGGATTCCGTCTTCAGCTTCTTTACAGCCATTGTTCGTCATAGAATTCCTTCTCTGCGGCATCTTCAGAAACCTGACATCCTGACTACTTTGAACATTCACTTACTCAGACCCGACGCGATATGGCCCATATGAAATTTTTCTATAAAATCATCAAAGGATAATTAAGATCTGAATTTCTGCTTACAGAATTCAACTTCAGAGTTCCCTCTCGATCGACCCGAATCACTGAATTGTTCCACAACTCTACCGCAAGGCTTTCCCTTATACAACGCGCTCTTTTCCACAGGCTGCCCCAGTTCTAGAGGGTGGCTCAATAAGTCACTTAACACCCTCAGTACAAGGCCACTGCGGCATGGAATTTGAAATTGGCGATGAACAATCGTTATCAGGCCAAGGGGGAACCACATTGACGCCACCCACACGGTCGGCGGCCATCTTCATGTCCGCCATCTTGAATTCAACTTCAGAATTTTAAATGGGAAGGGGGTCGTGCGAAATATCAACATGGGCTAGAATGTCACGAGAAATGCAATGGTGAAGGTTTTGCGACGTATCTTTAACCAGTAAAAAGTTATGACTGAATTCTTGTACCAATTTGCTCCTTTGCGAGGTGCGAGGTGTGACAAGGGTCACATATTCTGTTTATGCCTTAAAATTTGTTTAGCGCATCGGTAATGCATCGAGATCAAAGTGATGTATAGGGAGAGAAGTTCGCATGCCATTGCACATTATTTTAATCGGATACATCCATGAAGAGCTGTGCATTATGAATGGTTGTCGCGAACAATTTACAGTGTGACGCTTCCATTGAATTAAAAGTCCTTCACAGTGACAAGGCTAATGTTTATGTTCATAAGGAAGTTCATAAGCAGAATATTCGATGATTTTTATCTGATAACCCATTTTCGACAGATCAAAGCTGAATGGTTAGTGTTGGTAAGTTACTGGTGTGACGTGCTGTGGGAAAAAGGATTGGTTAGTCAATTTTCCATCAACGGAACCTTAAATGCTTAGGGCTACTTGGATTTGTTAAATAAACAGTTTTATTCATCCTTGCTTATGGAAGAAGGTACTTTTTACGGAGTTTTTTCAATAGGGAAGAACACCAGAACACTTATGGGAACGTTATGAAACAGTTTTTGTCCAAAGTTAGTTATCAGATGACAAGGGTCACATATTCTGTTTATGAACTTCCTTATGAACATAAACATTTGCCATGTCACTGTGAAGGACTTTTAATTCAATGGAAGCGTCACACTGTAAATTGTTCGCGACAACCATTCATAATGCACAGCTCTTCATGGATGTATCCGATTAAAATAATGTGCAATGGCATGCGAACGTCTCTCCATTAAGTCAGTTTGATCTCGATGCATTACCGAAGCACTAAACAAATTTTAAGGCATTTTTCTAACACCTCGAAAAGGAGCAAATTGGTACAAGAATTCAGTCATAACTTTTTACTGGTTAAAGATACGTCGAAAAAACCTTCACCATTGCATTTCTCGTCAAATTCTAGCCCATTTTGATATTTCGCACGACCCCCTTCCCATTTAAAATTCTGAAGTTGAATTCAAGATGGCGGACATCAAGTTGGCCGCCGACCGTGTGGATGGCGTCAATGTGGTTCCCCCTTGGCCTGATAACGATTGGTCATCACCATTTCCATGTTGCGCGCTGCAGTGGCCTTGTACTGAGGGTGTTAAGTGACTTATTGAGCCACCCTGTATAATAAACTACCCACAAACATCGACATTTTTGCCCCTGAAAATATTTTCCGATCTTCTCTAAGAACGAATATGTAAATATTTTGTTTGTTTTCTTGTTTATGTCTTATCATGTTTATATGCATCCTTTTTTGTTTCTACCTAAAACCATCTTGACTTGTTCTTGTTGTTTTATTAGAGTTTTCAGTGTAAAATGGCCTTGCAAGCGCAGTATCTGAAACTTGGAATAAGTAAATAAATACATAAAAGAACTGTTTATCAACAAAGCGATAGCCCAGTTGTTATACTGAAAAGAAGAAAGGCGAATCCACTTTCTATGTAAATATTATACTCGAGTCTGAACTTGTGTACAACGTCAAAATATTTTCAATTCAATTTCAATTTTATGATTTTTAAAGTAGTAGTAATACTAACTAACTAATAATAATAATAATAGTAACAACAACAAACGGTTCTATGACTCTGCCCCCCGGAGAAAGAATCCTGCGGGCGCCCTTGTACTGCAATACAACTCAAAGTTGGAAATCCTAGTCACATACTAGGTCAGCAATAATAATAGTGTAGTTGCTGTCCAGATATAGTACACTTAGCCAATAAGTTCGTTAAAATACAACGTTTGAAGGCTACAGATTATTAATAAAATATGGAAAGTTTTAGAATTTAATGTTCTTCCTAAATAAGCATATTTCTTTCTCTAAGAAATCGAGACCCAAAAATTAAAACAAGAATTGCCTTTCACAAGGACCCTGCTTACAAGATGGTTTGCATCGTGAGTAACAATATGTTACTAATAGATGGGACGACAATATATTTTGAAAGAGGATATTTACATTTTTAGTTCTAAGTAGTATGATAATAGTGATTTTGCTGCATTTCTTGATAATAACGAACGTTTAGTTAAAACAATCAAATTAATTAAGTAACTGCGGTGCTTTCGAAACATATAGAGAGGAATTCTAATATCACATTTATATTATGAAAATATTTTCAAATATCCACTTGAAAGAATATGTCACATATCAGTAGTACTTTTCTCGATGGTGGTAGATTATTCTTATATATTATTTTTATGAGCACAGTTCATATGCATTACTATGGAATATAAAATATGTTGAACGTGCATTTTTGAGTAACTGTGATATGCTCCATGACTACTAATCTGAAGACTTGTATGTCAACGTTTTATTGATAATAATGTTTTTTTACAAAACTGCAAATGATGATGGCATTAAAGTATAATTAACTAGCAAATATACTGTACTATTTCCTTGAACAAAATTTTACCTTCCAATAATTTGTAGTTTGTAAATAACTAAATCCAGAGAACTAACTTTTGTTTAAAAATTATAAATTAATCTGCATATTAGCGAGAATGTAACCACTTTTCTTCCCACTCTTTGAAACGTGCAACAGATATGTTAAAAAAAAGTCAAACAGAAAAACTCCAGAACAATGGCAGAAAATTGTTCCGCATATCACGGAGAAACGAAAGAACAGAACGGGGGAGAGATAGAAAGGGTTGGTGAAGGAACAAAAGCAGTTAACGAATTCGCGAAATATTAGAGGAACGAATTTCCATGGAAATGGCTGCCGGGAGACCGCCATTATCACATGACCCTTTTCACGTCATTTCGGAAGGGAATTTCCCGCGCAAGAGGCGGAGAGCGCCAGTTCGAGTCCGTAACTGCTCCTCTGGGATGTATTTCGGGTCTAATGTAACTACGAGTAGGAGAAGGTCCGCGGAATCATAAAAGGGCACGTTACCATCCTTGGTCTCGTGGTTCTGTTGGAGGGAGTGAATGTTACGTCCTCAACGATAAGGATGATCTCCTTCCTTTCGTTTGGCAATGCTATTCAGGAACCTTGAACAAAATCAGGAAGAATATTCCAGAATTGTTCTGTAACTTATATAAATGTCTTGAATTCCTACTAGATTTACCGGGTGTCCGAGAAGTGTTTGTATGAAAACAAAAATTAACTGTATCTGCTATATGCAACATAGACATGAAAAAATAGTACCAAAATGTTCGGAAACTATTCAAGTTTTTTTTGTTTCAGATTTCTGTACCGTTGCAGTAGTGTAGCAGTGCCAGTGTCCAGCAAACCTGAAATGTACACAAATCAGAAAAAGGCCGAGTGTGTCCTGTGGTTTCACGAGAGCAGGTCACAAAAAACAGTGCAGAGACAGTTTCATACATCGTGCGTATCTGGGGTAAAGAACCCCCTCATGAGGTGAGGAAGTCGACCATGGGCAACCCGAAGGTGAACGTTTGGTGCGTTCTGCTGCATGACAGAATAATCGAACCATTCTTTTTCTGTGAGGACACCGTAACATCTGGAGTGTATCTCTACATGTTGCAATTGTTTGCTGTTCCTCAATTGCTAGAATACCACACAGATGTTATCTTTCAACAAGACGGTGCACCGCCACATTGGAGTCTGGAGGTTTCGTTCCTACCTTGAACAGACATTTCCTGGAAAATGGATTGGTCGAGATGGACCGACGGCGTGGCCTGAACGATCTCCAGACATAACCCCTTTAGATTTTTTCTATGGAGTTATGTGAAAGACAATGTCTACAGAACTCCTGCATCCGATCTTGCAACTCTGCAACAACGGATAACCCAAGTCATCACATCAATCCCTCCTTTGATGTTGGCTAATGCATGGCGAAGAGTTTAATTTCGACTAGATGTACTCCGTGCTACCAAGGGTGCTCACGTGGAGATTTATTGATTTCTTTCCTATTGCCAATAAAACTTGAATAGTTTCCGAACAGTTTGGTACCATATTTTCATGTCTATGTTGCATATAGCGGATACAGTTAATTTTTGTTTTCATACAAAGACTTCTCGGACACCCGGTAGTATTATGCTAGAGGCCGTTAGGGAAAAGCGGAATATCTTGTAAATGTCGTAACGTCTTGCTTCATGCCGTGAATAGCTTTGAAGACAAGAGGGGAATTCTTCTTTTCCAATAAAGACAAGTGGTTCCCATTTGCTCTGGTCCCTCCGTATTAAATGTACAATTCCTTTAAATCAAGATGTCTTTCTTACGAACGATACGTATATCATTGTCTCGCCACTTACAAAAACCTATATTTTAGAGTAATAATCCTTAAATGAATGCTTAACAAAACATTTTGTGATTCAATATTAATTTGTTTTCTCGTGTTGTTATCTCAGAAACGAAAGCCAAACTTCAATGATTGGATGGCTTAACATTTTTTTATCAGAGGCACAATCACTCTAATGTGACTTCTTGTTATCTCAAAAGCTAGAAAATGTAGATAATATTTTCTTAAACAAACATACAAAATCGAAACCTTAAAATATGCTGGTCTAATGCAACATAAAGAAAAAACTCAATATGCTGACCAAGGCATACTTTATTTTATTTTAAAACATAAAACTAAATACAAATGAAATTTGGTACAGAGTCTGAAGAAGACCTTTCTAGAAGGTTGAAACGTAACGTTATTTTAAAATGAAATATATTCTGCCTTGGTCCGGTATATCAATTTTTTGGTTATCATGGAAAAATAAAGTATTTCGATTGCTCTATATGTATTTCTTATGATATTAATAGCAAAATAATCAATTACTTATTAGTAATGCGAGATTTTTCGATATTTTTAAAGATATAACTATGATACTTAGCGAGTTGAAAGAACTCTGAATTGACAGGTCTGTCTGGATGACTGATCTAATCAACAAATGAACTAAAGTTGACAGATGAATATGATTAACTTGAAGACTGCTAGAGACAAGATGTATATACCTGACGTCAGAACTGTAAATTGATTGATTACTTGTGAGAAAAAATCATACATGTACTCCATTTTGTGTCTTTAGTTGTCGTCTGACACGGTCGTGCCAGAGTGAACCATATGATATTATTAATAGTCATAAGAATATATTTATCTCAATACAAATTGAGAATGAGCAACATGAGACTATATATTGGTATACGCGTGATACCTCCCAGGGCACGGGAAAACATTAAGACTTGCAGTAAATATACACAAAAACACAGAACTTAAGTTTTAACATATGAATTCAGAATCTATTTATCTTGATTATGCAATTTAAAAAGAACCAAAGTTGTACATCATAACGAAACTCACAAAAAGAAATCACAGTAACAGCACTATCTCTCTCGCATGCACTTCCATTAATCTCGTAACCTCTATCCAAGATTCATATATATCAGGCGGGATGGTGTACTTCAACAGTCTGTTCATACGTCCGGGAAGGACATGTCACGTCTTACATGCTCCATTGTTATGGTAAGACCACATTCTGTATGTAAAAGTTGGTATTATTTAGGGTTTGTGTATTCCGAACTCTACAGGTTTTGATTTATACATATGGTTTATCTTACTTTGCTTTACTTCTGGCTAATCATCAAAAGATGAGTGATGATATGGTGATATTCATGAATGGATGCTCACAAAGAACATCCTCCAGACTGGGATTCGAACCCGGGACCCTTGCGTCGTAGCGCTCAGTGGTAACCACTCCGCCACGGCGGTCGAAATAGGAATATATGTTTTCGCAATTTCTATGTATGGTAATCTAGCACCTTGGAGAAGTTACATTGAAGACTGTGTACAGTCACCAGCAATAAAAATGGTACACTTAGATCCTGAAACTCTCGCTTCCATGCAAGGTGTTATGTTATATTGCCAAACTCCACGATGATAGACCTTCTTGAAATATGAAATTTTCAGGAAATATAAAGTGCCACTATAGCCAGTGAGATAGGAAGCACGCCTTGCAGGGAAGCGAATTTTTTAGGATGTAGGTGTCCCATTTTTAATGCCTTGGACTGTACATACAGTAAGCCTGAAAATGGGAAGGGGTCTTAATCGTGGCAAAAGAAAATTTAAAAAAATAATAATGATAAACCTAGCCCTTTCAAATATTCAAATAACGAAAGCAACCAGTCAAACATTAGCTCGAATTTCTAGCCTGTTGGACATATTCATGATTTGTGCACATTTCTGTGTGTTTTCGAGTATTGCTACCAGCAAAGAGGCAACAAATCATAAATAATGACTCCATTTCTGTGTTATTATCTCAATTTGTTAAAGACGCTTAATCTTTTGAAATCATTAACCACACAAATCATCTATTTAAGCAAGAATGATAAATCTCTCACGCTTTGATCTTGTCTATATTTCAAGCTAGGAACGTTGATTTGATTTGATTTAGTTTATTTTACTTCGCGTTTTGTGCCTCTTGGCTAATTTGCGAAGATGGAGATGAGTGATGAAATGATGAAATTGATGAATGGACATTCACAAACAACCAAGCCCGACCGGGATTCGAACCCGGGACCCTTGGCGTCGCAGCGCGATGTGCTAACCACTCGGCCACAGGGTCGGGCCAAGCTAGGAACGGAGGAACCCGTTCTTCTCACTGTTAGAGAAAGATTTAGAAGGATTATCGTCCGAAGTGACTATATATCAGCTTGCCATGATTTTCCTGTGGAACAATGGGCCTGGACGAGGAGAAATAAGGTAAAAGGATCTGCAAAAAATCTTGTAAGGCAAGAAACAAGGAAAAATCTGGAGAGCCGAGTCTTGAAACAAAAAAAAATAACATGGAGAAACCTCCTATAGTTCTATTCGAAAGAATAATTGATTTTCCACATCATTTAAGTTACACCGTGTGTAAAGAGATGTAACAAGACCTTCGTTTTGGTCGCGCAAAGTGGAAAGGAGAGGACTGTTCAACAATTATTGAAACTGAATAAAAATTGAATAATTTGCTCTGAAAAAAATAGAATTCAAAGAGTTCAGAGATTTTTCCTTAATCTAAAATGATCCCTCACTGATCTAATCAGAGATCTTGCAAACAAAAATGACATTACTAGACAAGAAGAAATAATATCTTTCGGGGATATGCCATGTAATTTCAAGTAATTTAAGGTGAAATAGTTTAGTGCCAAGAGCCAAGAATATTATTTTCCGGCCATGGCTCCACACAAAGCGGCTCTGGGGCCCCTGCATCAAACCAATGGATACCTTGGGGCAACCCTTGGAGTCAAGGCGGCAGGAAAGTGGTGCTGATCGCATCACCTCCAAAATGGACGAGATCGAAAATGTGTGGGTCCCTATCCTCACATCCTCTAAATGTGCCATATGACACCAGTAGAATCCATTCGACTTAGCGGATATTAATTTATTCATAACGACGCTCGACTATTGTTATTCTGTCATTTTTAATTATGATTAATGTTTTTTTAATTCAGTATCGAGGGTGACGCTATTGTTATTTAATCTAGCGCCACGTGTCGTGGGTGGAGGAGGAGATGAGTCTTCGATGACTCATGCACACGTGTGAGTTTGAAATTAATGGTTTTCCATTAGTGCACAAAAGACACTATTATGTATTCCGTTTTCGGGCTAAGCTAACCTTTTGTTGCATATTATATATGCGTTTCTGCCGGATATGAGTCATGGGTGCTTTATACAGACGTGGGAACTTGGAATTAATGGTTTTTCCATTAATGTACAAAAGACATTTTCGGCCTATTGTAAGGCGCCACGTCCGGCCATTTTAGCGTCGGTGGTGAGTCATATTTGGTATAATTAAGGATCCGTATTTACATGTATTCAACCGGTGCCGACGCGTTCGATCGGAGGTAGAAGATATTATAACACATGTTCGCTTTAAAGGCGAAGAAATTGAACGATGTAGCCTATATGCAAACGAAGTATGCGGACAGAAGATATGTTATTAATATTAACCTGTTACGGAAGAACCTGTTATGTGGTTGCATTCATCGGCACCCTCAAACCGCGAGCGTTCATGGACCCGGGAGGGGAAGAAAGGTTCTCCATTGTTACGGCCCTCATCGCTTGGCCTTTTTCCGAAGTTGAATGGAAGTCAAGTGTCGCCAAATGTTTACACACGAGTATTGATTTTCTTTGAGGTTCCAATTATATTTGGTGGAAGTAATCTACGCGGTATTTCTGCCGCCTTTCGTAACATTGCAAAGACTATTTGACCAAACCGTAAGTAATTTGGCTGAACTAGGAACATTCAGTTCCAGTATCTACAAGTTAAAGTGGATGCGAACCGCTATTTGCCCTTATTTCGGGGTTGCGAACCACGGACTATTTGATTATTGCCTTATAAACATCAGGATTCACGTAAAATTGACCAGATGTTTTTACTGTTAGGGACAATATTTCGCATTTTTTGTGTATTTTTACTCAGAAAACGCTATTTGAACGATTCAAGCAAGAGTTTTCATGGCAATTTAGACACACAAACTGTGTTTCTTCAACTTTAGCTGAAGTTTAGGTTTATTTTTTACTCTAATATCACAATTTCGTCTATTCAGGCAACATTTTTTATTAAATTTTGGACTCACAAAGACATTTTTCAACTTTTAATTTGCTATTTTAAAAGTTTATTTCCATTTTTTACTCTAATATCACAATTTCATCTATTCAGACAACATTTTTTATTAAATTTTGGACTCACAAAGACATTTTTCAACTTTTAATTTGCTATTTTAAAAGTTTATTTCCATTTTTTACTCTAATATCACAATTTCATCTATTCAGACAACATTTTTTATTAAATTTTGGACTCACAAAGACATTTTTCAACTTTTAATTTGCTATTTTAAAAGTTTATTTCCATTTTTTACTCTAATATCACAATTTCATCTATTCTGGCAGGAGTGTTATTTGCAGTTTAGACTTGCAAAGATAATTTTTTCAACTTCTTTTATTAATTTTTCTATTTATTGCCTTTTGTATCTTATATTTTTAATTCTTAACTTTGAGTTTTGTTCTTTATTTAAAAAATTTCTCTAATCACTAAGGAAGAAGTACTTTTAAGTAAAACTGTACCCACAAACTTTATTATTACTATTATTATTATTAGTATTATTATTATTGTTGTTGTTTTTGTTTTGATGTAGTTGTTGAATCTTGTTGTTGTTGTTAGGGTTTATTGACTTCCACTACGCTATTTTTGGTTTGCTTCGTAGGAAAGTTTGTTTATTTTAGAGTTTCCTCGGTATTTTCTTACTGTTAGGGTAGGTAAAGTTTCTTAAATATATGAGTAGGGTTCCATATATTCTTGTTCTTGCATGTTTTTCATATGATGTGATCACCACAACTCTCCAAGTGCTTTTACTGCATGTTTCCATTTTTATTGAGGCTTAGTGATTCCTAGAGCCACTTTATGCATGAGAGAAAGCTTGAAAATTTCGATCTCAGATAGCCGTCAACCTTATGTCAGAGTATTTTCGAGTATATTTTAGAGTTATTATGGGCCACTAGAATATCACGGCTTGCTTATCTTTTAAGTATGTTGCGCAGTTATTGTATTTTTGCTTTTGCTTTCTAGATAATCTGTATGAAATGTTTAATATTTGTACTTTTTTGCACTTATAAGAGGCCAAACTTTTACTGTAACTAAAATTATTATGTGTCTAAGGACTGAAACCCCTTTACCAAGAGTACTATAACTAAATGTTTATTAATATTGTTTCTTTCTTCCCTTAAATATAACAATTTAACAATATAATGACAAATCACAGGACTAGTCGACGTTAGCAGATGACTACGTGGCTCTAAGTCCACTTGCCAAACTTTTCTTACCATGCTATTTACCCTTATAGTCTTTTATTCTGGGTATGTTTCAAGTACTATTGACTTTTTGAGTGTTTGATTAATACCAAGGGTTGTTTGTATCTGTTATGCTGTATTATTCGAGGGTTCTAATTTTTATTCTACAATCACTATATGTCCCTGAGAATTAAATTCCACTGACTGAAGCTTAAAGCTTAGGCTCTACACCATGTTGAATGGTTAAGCACTGGTCAATATGAATTTTACAGAGGCTTGTAGGAGACATAGGAACACACGCCAGAGCCTTATTAGTGTGCAAGAAGCACTTTCAGGGAGTACTATGAGGAAACGAAGTTGATTTTTTGAGTGCTTTACCAGTTACACAGCCAATATTTGCTATTTCAAGTAACTACATGTACCAGAACATTTTACTGCCCAGCACTAACTAGACTTCAATTTATACTTTATTAGGTGCTAAATGTAGCAAGAACACTGATTGTACATATTTTTGAGAATCCAACTATATCAGGATTTTTTCTATACAAGTATATTTTTATTGATTACTAACTTTAACAGCCCAATCAGGAAGACGACAAAATTCACTAAACTTAGTACTGTAGTGTAGGTGATTGCATGAAAAGTAGAAATTATAACAGCCACAAGATTTCGCTTTTTTTGCTTTTGTGACTAATCGTGACGCTGAGGATGAATGGAAGGCCAAAAATTTTAAGGACTGGATGTATTTTACCACTACAGACGCCTATGTAGAAACACCAGAGTACTGTTAGCTTTGAGGTTATACTGTACTGTTTCTTAAATATTTTGTATTTCGCACGTTACACTTATATCCATTTCAGGACAAATATTGCTAAAACTCTCAAATTTACTGTGTACAAGTTGATATTTCTGCTATCAGAGGAATTAACAACCCTATTTTACAAACAAATGGTATTGTTTACACTTTATTTACTCCAATCTGAGACTAATATTTTACAGTAATTGAATCATTCAGCCCTAGTCAATACTTTACTGCATCAGAAAGTTTGTTATTAATCTAATAAGTATGCTATTTTGTGCTATTCACTGGTTATAATGCAAACTTTTGCACAAATTCGATATATTCACTACCTTCAAACCAAACAATTGTACTTATTTAGCGCATTTCATTTATATTTCTTGTAATTAACTTATGTTTCTTATAATTAACAAACTAAACTAATTACTTTGGCATGTTAAAAACCTTATTTTTTACTATTTCCTATTCTATCAGGTTCTATATTGCTGTTTTTATCAATTTATGTAAGACCACACTCTGGTAAATGCACATATATTCTCTTTTATACACACGCACGCACGCTACACACACACTCACACACACACATTTACACACTTATACGAACATACATCTGACGTTTTTCAATATTTTGCTATGAAGTTTGCATCCACGCTATTCAAACAAGTTCAGGCAATGTAGTATTTATGAGTATTAGTAATCCAAAAGTGGTATTTTTGGTGTCCAAGTTCAGATGAGAGTCTGCTATGTGCCTTTTGCAGGGGATTGCATGTGAAGTGTATGCATATTGAGCATTGTTGAGTGTGTATGCTTCCAAGTTTTGCTGTTATTTTCCTATAATTCTGCGAGACTGTAGAGAGTTCTCCCTTTTCAACCAGTTTTCTTTCATTGATTGGATACTTTTTGGGAACTTAGCAGTTTTTTTATGTTATGAAGCAGATTGTTGTAGAATATTTTGCATGGTCTTTTGTGATATTGAGTGGCTGCTGTAACGGTAGTAAGTATCTTTCCTTCTTGTGTTGATGTTCTCGTGTAGGTTTCCTATTTTCGGTCAAGTTGCAGTAGGGAACTTAGCAGTTTTTTATGTTATGAAGCAGATTGTTGTAGAATATTTTGCATGGTCTTTTGTGATATTGAGTGGGTGCTGTAATGGTAGTAAGTATCTTTCCTTTTTGTGTTGATGTTCTTGTGTAGGTTTCCTATTTTCGGTCAAGTTGCAGTACTTAGAATAATCGCTATTGTCTTATTGATCTACGAAGCTCCTTTGAATAATCATTTGCATGTGACCCTATACTCCACGCTGTACTTTGTTCTGGGAGCTATCTTTTGAAGCCTTAGCATTCTGCTAGTACAGTATTATTAACGTAGAGGTAAATTAGTTCGTGAAAATATGTATTTTTCTGATTAACTATAGTCGCTTAGTTGTTCTAGCAGGTATAAGTAGTTACTGCTGATGTTGTTAATTTCCTATTCGCAGGGGCTATGTATGATGTAGCGTATTTGTGTTGGCTGTCCCTTTTATTCCTATGTTGTTGAGTTTCTCCATAAGCATGTCCTGTTTTACTCTATTCTATGCCTTGTTGCTGCTAGATATCTGAGGTATGTTGCTGGTTCATATCTGAGTTAGCTTGTTTGACTATCTATTATTTTTGCTATGGCTGTGGCTATTGATGTCCCTTTCTGAATTCCATGTTGGTTTCTGTTTATCCTTGTTGCTGCTTGTTATCTGAGTTAGGTTGTTTGACTTCAGGACTATCCTTTTTTAACTTTATCGTTGATTGCTTTTTTTGTTTATTTCCTTATTTGTTTTTATTTGTTTACTGAATCTATTTGTTTTGTGTCTTGTAATATTATTTACTATAGTAACAAAATTATTTTTAAAAATTGATATTTATCAACATACTTGTATATTTCTTTTCCTTCCATCCCACATTTATTATTCTGAGCAACAGAACTTCTCCTTCTTTCCCATATATTTGATTATTTCTGGTGTAAAAGTACAATTTTTTCAAAGTTAATGTTTTAAAAATACTATTCTTTCAAAGTTAATAATTTAAGAGTACAATTCTTCTGCTATTTGAACTTTTGTACAATTTTGTTATTGTTGTTAAAATAAATATGTTAGTTGATATAAAATTACAGTAAATTTTCATGAATTTATAAATTAAAATTCAAAATAGTGTTACTTGCTAAAGATAGCGGACAAAATAAATTAAACTTTGACAAATACTGAACAAGAAATATACAAGTATGTTGATAAATATCAATTTTTAAAAATAATTTTGTTACTATAGTAAATAATATTACAAGACACAAAACAAATAGATTCAGTAAACAAATAAAAACAAATAAGGAAATAAACAAAAAAAGCAATCAACGATAAAGTTAAAAAAGGATAGTCCTGAAGTCAAACAACCTAACTCAGATAACAAGCAGCAACAAGGATAAACAGAAACCAACATGGAATTCAGAAAGGGACATCAATAGCCACAGCCATAGCAAAAATAATAGATAGTCAAACAAGCTAACTCAGATATGAACCAGCAACATACCTCAGATATCTAGCAGCAACAAGGCATAGAATAGAGTAAAACAGGACATGCTTATGGAGAAACTCAACAACATAGGAATAAAAGGGACAGCCAACACAAATACGCTACATCATACATAGCCCCTGCGAATAGGAAATTAACAACATCAGCAGTAACTACTTATACCTGCTAGAACAACTAAGCGACTATAGTTAATCAGAAAAATACATATTTTCACGAACTAATTTACCTCTACGTTAATAATACTGTACTAGCAGAATGCTAAGGCTTCAAAAGATAGCTCCCAGAACAAAGTACAGCGTGGAGTATAGGGTCACATGCAAATGATTATTCAAAGGAGCTTCGTAGATCAATAAGACAATAGCGATTATTCTAAGTACTGCAACTTGACCGAAAATAGGAAACCTACACAAGAACATCAACACAAAAGGAAAGATACTTACTACCATTACAGCACCCACTCAATATCACAAAAGACCATGCAAAATATTCTACAACAATCTGCTTCATAACATAAAAAACTGCTAAGTTCCCTACTGCAACTTGACCGAAAATAGGAAACCTACACGAGAACATCAACACAAGAAGGAAAGATACTTACTACCGTTACAGCAGCCACTCAATATCACAAAAGACCATGCAAAATATTCTACAACAATCTGCTTCATAACATAAAAAAACTGCTAAGTTCCCAAAAAGTATCCAATCAATGAAAGAAAACTGGTTGAAAAGGGAGAACTCTCTACAGTCTCGCAGAATTATAGGAAAATAACAGCAAAACTTGGAAGCATACACACTCAACAATGCTCAATATGCATACACTTCACATGCAATCCCCTGCAAAAGGCACATAGCAGACTCTCATCTGAACTTGGACACCAAAAATACCACTTTTGGATTACTAATACTCATAAATACTACATTGCCTGAACTTGTTTGAATAGCGTGGATGCAAACTTCATAGCAAAATATTGAAAAACGTCAGATGTATGTTCGTATAAGTGTGTAAATGTGTGTGTGTGAGTGTGTGTGTAGCGTGCGTGCGTGTGTATAAAAGAGAATATATGTGCATTTACCAGAGTGTGGTCTTACATAAATTGATAAAAACAGCAATATAGAACCTGATAGAATAGGAAATAGTAAAAAATAAGGTTTTTAACATGCCAAAGTAATTAGTTTAGTTTGTTAATTATAAGAAACATAAGTTAATTACAAGAAATATAAATGAAATGCGCTAAATAAGTACAATTGTTTGGTTTGAAGGTAGTGAATATATCGAATTTGTGCAAAAGTTTGCATTATAACCAGTGAATAGCACAAAATAGCATACTTATTAGATTAATAACAAACTTTCTGATGCAGTAAAGTATTGACTAGGGCTGAATGATTCAATTACTGTAAAATATTAGTCTCAGATTGGAGTAAATAAAGTGTAAACAATACCATTTGTTTGTAAAATAGGGTTGTTAATTCCTCTGATAGCAGAAATATCAACTTGTACACAGTAAATTTGAGAGTTTTAGCAATATTTGTCCTGAAATGGATATAAGTGTAACGTGCGAAATACAAAATATTTAAGAAACAGTACAGTATAACCTCAAAGCTAACAGTACTCTGGTGTTTCTACATAGGCGTCTGTAGTGGTAAAATACATCCAGTCCTTAAAATTTTTGGCCTTCCATTCATCCTCAGCGTCACGATTAGTCACAAAAGCAAAAAAAGCGAAATCT
This sequence comes from Lepisma saccharinum, assembly GCF_977018435.1. Classification (NCBI taxonomy): domain Eukaryota; kingdom Metazoa; phylum Arthropoda; class Insecta; order Zygentoma; family Lepismatidae; genus Lepisma; species Lepisma saccharinum. The sequence continues at coordinate 14,486,218 of NC_139252.1, forward strand.
TGTGGCTGTTATAATTTCTACTTTTCATGCAATCACCTACACTACAGTACTAAGTTTAGTGAATTTTGTCGTCTTCCTGATTGGGCTGTTAAAGTTAGTAATCAATAAAAATATACTTGTATAGAAAAAATCCTGATATAGTTGGATTCTCAAAAATATGTACAATCAGTGTTCTTGCTACATTTAGCACCTAATAAAGTATAAATTGAAGTCTAGTTAGTGCTGGGCAGTAAAATGTTCTGGTACATGTAGTTACTTGAAATAGCAAATATTGGCTGTGTAACTGGTAAAGCACTCAAAAAATCAACTTCGTTTCCTCATAGTACTCCCTGAAAGTGCTTCTTGCACACTAATAAGGCTCTGGCGTGTGTTCCTATGTCTCCTACAAGCCTCTGTAAAATTCATATTGACCAGTGCTTAACCATT